>NW_015551023.1:190428-191966 GCF_001515605.1 Sinocyclocheilus anshuiensis | reverse complement strand
GGAGAGAACGCAGCCCTGAGGAGCTCCGGTGCTGATGGTGCAGGTGTTGGATGTGAGTTTTCCCAGACTCACTAGCTGCTGCCTGTCCGTCAGGAAGCTGGTTATCCACTGAAAGATGGAGGTGGGCACAGAGAGCTGGGTCAGTTTATTCTGAAGGGTGTCCGGGATGAGACACCGTCTGGGCCTTTGGCTTTCCTTATCTTCTGCTTTCTGAGGACTTTGCATACATCTTCTTCACAGATCTTGAGTATTTTTTTAGCTTTTCAGAGTAGTTTAACTTTGCCACTCTTATCTCCCTATTCAGTGTGTATTTGGCCTGTTTGCACAAGTCTTTGTCCCCACTCCTGAAGGCGTCCTCTTTGGCCTGGCGAAGCTGTTTGAGTTTTGCACTGAACCAAGGTTTGTCATTGTTAAATGTTAAATAAGTCCTGGTGGGAACACACATGTCCTCACAGGTTCTGACCCAAACCAGACCATTACGGAAGAGCACAGAACCAACTCAATAACAGCCAAATAGAACTGTGTGAGCAGCTCCTGTGGCAGGTTGAACTTCCTCAGCTGGCGAAATAAATACAACCTCTGCTCTTTGAGTTTTGCAGTGAACCATGGTTTATCATTGTTATATATTAAATAAATCCTGGTGGGAACACACATATCCTCACAGAATCTAATGTAGGATGTCACGGTGTCAGTAAGCTCATCCAGATCAGTAGCTGCAGCCTCAAAAACACTCCAATCAGTAAGGATTGGTATTCCTTCCTTCCTGGTATTGTAGTACTTTTAAAGCTTTTTTTTTTTTACTTTTAAAGTTTTTTCACCGGTGAATGAGCACGTTTACATGCACACCAGTAAGCTGATAATTCACAAATATCAGCTTATTAAAATAACCAGTTTTCCCTGTTTACATGCACATCAGTAACCTGACAACGCAAGTAAGCTGCGCTTACATGACTTCATGAATAAATCAGGTTATTTTCCTGTAGTGACTTCAAAAAAAAAAAAAAAATTTTCAATACCTGACTCCGAGTATTCCATACATTTGTCAGATGTGATGTTAAATTAAGCTTGCAACATGTCAACTTGCAACATGTCGGGAAACTTACAGCTCATATATTATCCTCTCATGCAGTTATAAACGCAGCATTGTGACTGAACCACTTCTGCTGCACGAGATGAGAACACATTTTTATCATTTTCTGAGTCATGAAAAAGTCTGATTATGTGATATATTTCCTTCTTTCTTTACTGCGAGACATTTGCTCGGTCTGGATGTGCTTAACTCTGCACTAACGATGTGTTCCTGTTACGTATCACACATGCGCACTTCAATAAGCCGACAGAAAGCGGGTTATTGCGTTTACATGCCGCGCGAAATCGGGGTAGGAGCCAAAAAACGACCTGTGTCAACTAGTCATGGGACGATAACCGGTTTCAAGGTATACCGCGGTTTGGAAAAGTCACGGTTTCAAAACCACTAAAATGTTCCGTTATACCGTTCCTGCGGTATGCGCAGTTTTTTTACATGTAGTCAAAGACGG
>NW_015551023.1:188098-188705 GCF_001515605.1 Sinocyclocheilus anshuiensis | reverse complement strand
AGACGTTTGCTCGGTCTAGATGCGCTTAAATCTGCACTAACGATGCGTTCCTGTCACGTATCACACATGCGCACTTCAATAAGCCGACAGAAAGCGGGTTATTGCGTTTACATGCCGCGCGAAATCGGGGTAGGAGCCAAAAAACGACCTGTGTCAACTAGTCATGGGACGATAACCGGTTTCAAGGTATACCGCGGTTTGGAAAAGTCACGGTTTCAAAACCACTAAAATGTTCCGTTATACCATTCCTGCGGTATGCGCAGTTTTTTACGTGTCGTCAAAGACGGAAAGTGCAGGACTCCCTCAGTTGTGTGCAGCGAAGAGCGTAGCGAGTCACATGACCCCTCCCCCTCCGGTTGGTGCGAGCGGAGTCACCTGTGTGTAAGATGGCCGAAGGAGATGAATCCCTGGAACTTTTTCCCCCGTCGAAAAAGATGAAGTCAGTCGTATGGGAATTTTTCGGGTAACGTAGACTAACCATGTTCCGTACACAATGATGTTCCGTACAGATGACGTTTTAGCACCGATCGTTAAATAAATACTTCCAAGTCGAACATAAACTATATATCTGTGTCATCTTCGGTTTTCTCCCTCTTTCACCCCCGAT
>NW_015551023.1:184396-187891 GCF_001515605.1 Sinocyclocheilus anshuiensis | reverse complement strand
CGTCAACTAGTTTCCTCCCTCACGTTACTTCACAGAGTGAACAATAGCAGTCTAAAGTACGTACTGTAGCCTACTTTTCTGCGATTTAGTACAATAATTAAATTTAGCACGTCTAACGTCTATACTTTTAAGCCTCCTGCCATTGTTTACATCTGTTCAAAATCACGCATTTAAAAAAAAAAAATCTTTGCCACTGTTTGGGTGTTGTACGGAGAGACCGCACGCGCGCGTGTGTGTGTGTGACGCTCTCTCTCTATCCTTATGTGTGTATGTGCACACATCCTCGTACCTCACCGCTCCAAACCATAGCTCCAAACTTAATTCGAGAAAGGTGAACATTCCTGCATCATAACTTGGACTGAAAGATGAATGTGTAGAAAGCGAGCATTTCTCCAAAAACCTTGTTGAGCTGCAGGTTTATGAATGCATTTTTTTATTTATTTTTTTATTTTATTTTTTACAGATATTATGTTTTGATTATATTTTTGATTATTGAGCTGCAGGTTTAGGCTCACTTAAGTGACTGCATTTTTTTCATTTATAGGGATTTTTTTTTTTACAGAAAAGAATTTATGTCAGAATCTCATACCGGCCCATGCCTAGTGTCGACCGGTTTATGCTTAAGCCGTTTATGACCTTACTCCGATAAAAGAAAACGGGTTACTGTGTTTACATGACCAAGTGCGTTTTCGGTTTATTAAGCATAATCGGCTTAAGAACGTGCATGTAAAAGCAGACGCATGATGTAGCCCAGCGGTTCCCAATTCCAGTCCTCACGCCCCCAAACCAGCTCGTTAGAAGTGAACTACATGCATGAACTGTGTTCCTATCGATATGATCCCTACACAGTGTTCATTGCTCCCTACTCGCTGAGCAGGGGAAATCTGTTGAAGTTTACTTCACTTCGGAACATTCATTCACTGATTTGCACTGCGCAGCAGAACAATATATGTGAATAAACGTACTTTGTTTCTTTTTTTAGTTGACACGTCTTCAACACCCCATTTTCAGTGCGCCTCTGTGCGCTTCGGTCCATGTTGCGCATGTCAGATGAAATAATGAATAAATGGCATTTCTTATGTTTTTTTTTCTTTCAGTGTTTATTTATCCTTATTTATTTCAATTACAGTTTCTGAACACATTAATCCAAAAAGACTTATATTGCATTGAAGGTAGCCATTTTATCGATTTTTGCCTTCCCTGTGCATCGAACCCATGATTTTTTCCATCATCCAAACAATAATCAACTCTGAATATCAAATATAAGTAAAATTAGATTTTCTTGGAGATCTGAACGCTAAATGCTCTGTTTGAGAAGTGAGGTTGATACATCATAACTTTCCGTAATCTTATATTAAATGATTTTTGATAAAATTTCAACATCCTTTATAAAATATATTACTTAAAAATTGCTGTGTTTGGGGTCTCAGAGACCCCAGATATAAAACATAAATAAATGCAATGAATTTTCATAAGCTAACATTCTCTAAACTCCTGGGGCTGGTTGCACCAGCTGTACGCAAGTTACAACTTAGCCTAGTTTTGACGTGGATGGGCACTAAGTTACAACTTACGCACTTCTAAATATTTTTCCGTTGCACCATTACAGTTAGTTGAAGCGTAACTCTACGTATAAACTAAATATTTACAGAAGCGCCCGGTCAGGATGCGCATGTCAAGTGACATCAGCCATAATAAATAAATGGCATTTCTTTGTTTATTTTTTCTTTCAGTATTTATTGATCCTTTTTCATTTCAATTACAGTTTCTGGATATTATTTACATAGCTTACCTATAGGCTAACGTTATTCATGATTAAGTAGTATTGTTTTTAATGGAAACTTATTTTACCGATAGTTGTGTGAGGCAAAAGAAGTTAGAATGAAGGATAAATTGAAATTCACAGCATTTAATAAACAAGTTCTGCTCACGTATTTGAAGGCTTCTATTGGGTAATTTAGAGTAAACGACTTCATATTATGCGACTACGCATTACTTTACCAAGAGCTTTCGAACTACTAGCTACGTGCTGCCTTACGAACAACTGGTGCAACCAAATAATGTATAGATTTAGTTACAAACTAGCTAGTGGTTACTAGCCTCTAGTGTCGACTTAACGTTCTAATTTAAGTAAGAATTTACGAATGGCCGGTGCAACCCTACCCTGGTCTGTGAACATATATGCATTCAGGAGGCGTGGCTTTGGACGCAGTGGCGGATCTACCGGGGTGGCAACTGCCACCCTAAGAAAAAGCTGTGCCACCCCACCTGCCACCCCAGAATTATCACAGAATAAAATATAAATGTAACCAGTGCTTCATGTGGTACTTTTCAGCCGCGGCGATGACAGAGTAACGTAAATTAATGGCAAAAACACGTCTTTTAATAAACTGTGCAAGATGGTTGCACGCGCACGCAAGCGTGCCAGTGTAGTCGGCTTCATTAACAAATGACTCTTCTGAACCGGATCTTTTTGAGTCAAAACCACAAAGCAGTTCACCACAACCACAAACCACACCCAGTTCACTAACGAATTGTTTTTACATTTGTTCGTGTATCAGATAATTACTGCTTTTCAGCTAACCCAGAAGTCCTCTGAGAAATCTAATCCCGTCCGGATATGTCTGAGATTCATCGCGTAATCGTTTGGTGATCCGATTCTCCGACCGCTCGCTCCACTTTCATCATGGATATAAGCCGTAACAATAACATGAAATCAATAAGAAGATACCGATCACGGAAACTAATAGCAGAGTTAGGTAAGAATCTAGTCGTATTGCAGTTTTCTCGATTGTTAATATAACTGATTTTAGTTGGCACTTCCCCCCCCCAAACCATTAATTCAGTTTTTAAAACAAAGACACATTTCTCAAAAAGTTTAACAATGAGTAAGTTAAACATTAGGTAGCAAAACTGATGACACACCAATCAGAAACGGTGCATCCTAACAATGGAGAGAGGAGAGAGCTGAGTCAAACATGATCTACTGGGGTTTTATACTTACACATACAGTATAATTACAGCACAGTACCAGTACATTAGATAATGGAAATTTCACTATTCTATATGTACAGTAAACTGTAGCACATGTTGTACACCTTCAAGCGTGTGACTGTCAGATTTTATTTGTAACCATTTTTTATGTGTACTACATTTTTGCAGAACTGAGAAATGACTGCCTAGAGATATAGCTAGTCTTGTGTCAGGAGACCAAGAAACTGCTATAGTGCTTTATACTGTAATACAATTTGGCCAAATGTGCAGAGGATGCTAAATTTACTTTTTTTTTAATATAATTTTTTTACTGTACTGTATTGTGGTGCATGCCAAGTTCATACAATTATTTGGTATTTGAACTTTTCTAGTACTTTTCATCTACTGCAATATTACTTTACAGTAGTAAAATGAAAATGATTTTTTTCCCAAAAGTTCATTGCTGAATTATACATCTGTATCTGTAATTTAATTTATGTATACTGTAATAGACATTGAGCT
>NW_015551023.1:183511-183755 GCF_001515605.1 Sinocyclocheilus anshuiensis | reverse complement strand
TTTGAGATGTGTTTGTGATATTTTGAATGCAGTGCTTCATTTTGCAAGAGATGTGAGGCATTTTGTGTGTGCGATTCTTGGATTTGTGTGTAAACTTTTGAAAAAAAGGCAAAATTTTGAAAAGTTTGAAAGACAAATTTATGCTGGCTTGTCTTGAAGGGGTCATATGATGTTGCTAAAAAGAAAATTATTTTGTGTATTTGGTGTAATGAAATGTGTTTATGCGGTTTAAGGTTAAAAAAAT
>NW_015551023.1:181337-183484 GCF_001515605.1 Sinocyclocheilus anshuiensis | reverse complement strand
TAGAATGAGCCATTTTAGGTAGGCGTGGTTGACTCTTAACTTTTATAAAGAATATCTCTTTGGATTTGAGACTTTAGTCTTTGCAACTTTACAGATCTTCTTTATGCACCAAAAGCTTGTAACAGTACAAAGAGAAAGGAAAAATTTAAATCGCATCATATGACCCCTTTAAAGTCTTGTTTAAAAAACGTAGATGTTTGGTCCGTTAGATGTTCTAGATGTTTGCTAAAGTGTTGCTAGTTGGTTGCTAGGATATTCTGGGTGGTTTCTAGAGTATATGGTTGATTTGATAGAGTTTGCTCTGGGTGATTACAGACATTCCCACCTCTGTTAATAACAGAAAATCAAACATTGTTTTCAAAACTGATCCAGTTTCAGTGCTTTGATATTATTGTATTTCTTTCTAATGTTAGGAAATTCAAAAGTTTTTGTTGCTCTTAAACTTGCACTAAATGTGATTATACCATCTAAATAGCCTATGTAATTTTAATAGAACCGCATGTCTTCTTCAGTGATACAAGCTCAGAAACATTTATAAACTGCTTTTTTTATTTTTATTGACTTGGTGCCATGATGGATATTGAAATGTTGTTTATTTTTTCATTTTAAACAGTATAGATGATTACTTAATGGTAATACAACATTTGTGAACACAACTTTGTATGTCAGACCAAAAACTATGCATGGGGGCTTGCTTTGGTATTGCCACCCCTCATAGACCCCATGCCACCCCTTTGCCACCCTAAAAATTATTTTCTAGATCCGCCCCTGTTTGGACGGCAATTGCAGGGAGGGTGGGGATGTTTGCTTTCATTGCTATCAGGCTAAAATTAGCATTTTCCAAGATCTCCTACTGCACCTTTAAGTTGCGATGATTGGTCTCTGTCCCAAACAAAAGATAAGAAAGAGAAAGAAGCTGAAAAAATTTGAGATATAATACTAAATAATAATTCAGTCTACAAAAGTGCAGTTTTACATCGTCTAAATTAAACATGTAAATACGACAATTAATTACAAGTTAATTTTAAAGAAAATGATGTGATTATTTATTTATTTATTTTTAAATGCGTATAGCTTTGTGAGAAAATATTTATTTTTAAATGTTTGCCTTTAAACATCTTTCAATGCGTTTCTCACTACTGGTGCATTTTTTGCACACTGTAAGGCAAACATATTTTCTGAAAAACTGATTTCATTTAAATAAAATTTAAATAAAAGGTTCAGATATACATCAATCATTACTTCAATAGCTGGCAAAACAAACGTTAAATTGCAGATTCATTTTTTTTTTTTTTTTGAGATCGCTAGAGGGAGACATTTTGTTAATCCTAATCTCAGCACATGAACGTCTGCACAGCACCGTGTATGGTAAGATTTCATGATGTAGTCCAGCCTTGATCAACCCGTTTGTTATCAATTGTCGGTGTATTTACGTTTTGAATTGAATATGTAGTCACTATACTTTTATTTATTCTTCGTGTCTGTGTCTAATTCCATTTAAATGAGCTGCTCTTATAAATATACATCGTTGTTTAAGATAATTCAGTTCTAGAGCACAGATTGGACAATAGCGTCTACACTGGACACCTAAATCTGTGTTTATACCATAGACTGGGTTTATACACTTTTAAGCAGCATCAGTTTCTATCGTTAGCTTATATTTATGTAGGTTAGAATTTTTGTACATGGTAGACAAAAAAAAAAAAAAAAAAAAAACGAAGCCAATGTGATGTCATATAACAGTAGCAGCACTTTAACATTCATGAGCTCATTAGACAGGGGCATGTCTATGCTGTTTCCTGACATATATTCAAATGGAACTGTATCAGATTCAGTACGGCACACACTATTCTAGACAACCATCCATGTATTTATCCACATAAACTCTCCAGTTTAAGACGCAAGAGGACCTACTGCGTCATGTTGAGAAAGAATGGAGCCGGGACGTCCCAACTTAAACCAGACGATCCCCTGATAAAAATGGGTAAGACATTATTATTATTATTATTATTATTATTATTATTATTTAGGTTTCACACAGACAGTTATACATATTTGCGTGGGCTCTATGGGCAATTCTCATTTCACTGTTCATTTGGTCATGGTTAATGAAAATGGCTTTTTTATGACATTTATGTTTTTTTTTT
>NW_015551023.1:181052-181223 GCF_001515605.1 Sinocyclocheilus anshuiensis | reverse complement strand
CAAAAAATGCCAGGGCCGATTTTTTGTCCCAGTCCAGCCCTGAATGTAAGTGACCTAATATTATTGAACTTGCTTATTTAACTATTTATTGAACTATTAAACAGTCGTAATGATGAAAATGTTGTGTGATGTTACCTAACTAACTGTATTTTAAATATAAAAACTTTCCAT
>NW_015551023.1:177456-178013 GCF_001515605.1 Sinocyclocheilus anshuiensis | reverse complement strand
TAGTGTTGCGCGTTTTGATTTCTCCTGGAGAGGCTGCGTGAGCCTCGCCTCAGCAGCGCAACCTTATTCCGTCAATAGATGCATTATATACAGTAGCTATATCCACTAATCGCCACTTACTCTAAATGTAATAAAATCAGAATAATACTTGCGTTATGGTGATTGCCTAGTTATTTTTGGTTATTGATGTTTTAATCAGGTTGTCTTGCGTTAATGAAGCGTTAATGTCGAGCCCTGGAGTCTGTTCCGGGGCTCAGCCCCGGACGGCCCCGGCCCAATTTACTGTATATATATATATATATATATAGATCCCGGGGGGCTACCGACGCGCGGAGGGTGGCGTTCGAGAGGGCTCCTCGAGCTAAAGGGATCCCCCGAATTTGGTGGAGATCCGCCGGCGCGTTCACAAGATGGTGACACCAGTCAACAGTTTCCCTTCAGTAAGGAGGTTTCTTGTTCAGGCAGCATTCACGCGTTGTCTTATTCGACCGTAAGTGCCCTGCGAAGTGGACTTCACATGAAATTCCGCCATGATTCCAGTTCCAAGGGAACGTACA
>NW_015551023.1:176993-177422 GCF_001515605.1 Sinocyclocheilus anshuiensis | reverse complement strand
TTATTATTATTATTTCTGCAGTTTAGCGCCATCTGCTGTCAGAGAGTGAAAGTGCGCTTTCATTCAGAGCGTCTCTCACATGTTCCGCCATGTGCTTCTCGTCCGCGCTTATTTACATCAGAGTGCGAACGCGTCTTTCACGCAGCGTACAGCAGTGTTGTGCATTTTGACCAGCTGATGGGAAAAGTATTCTTAAAATGCATTCAAAATTCGGAATAATTTGTAATATATAATTATTCACGGTATTTAGAAGTACCCACGATAACAATATCGTGCATATTAATTACCGGGATATATCGCATTACCGAGTACTGGCACAAGTCTAGTTGTAGGCTAACCCGATCTCATGAAAGTGCATATAGCATGATTTTCTGCTTCTATTTGGCATAATATTTATATGCAGAAATTGACTTTGGCATGCAAAAGACA
>NW_015551023.1:172012-176632 GCF_001515605.1 Sinocyclocheilus anshuiensis | reverse complement strand
CTGATAAATTCATAATTAATGGCATGGCTGGTTCAGTCGACAGAAATACGGGACACACAGGCCTATAATAACTGCTGAAATGTTTGCGGGGCAAATCTCAGGTCAGTCTGAGTGCAGGCGCCACTGATTGAATGTGCTGTGAGTTTAGCGCGTTTGGGAACGCAACGGCCAGCAGTTATGCATAATTTGAATAATTTTCTACATTTTAATGGGCAAATGTTTACAGTATTTCATTAAATTAGTAATGTTTGTAAACCTGTTTTCACAGAAGCTGGGGTTTTCCGCCAAAATAAAAGTTCAACTGAAGTTTCCTCCAAAATAAAAGCTCAAGGGTTTATCTCTTGCAAGCATGGCCTAAAATTAACAGACGCGCACAGAGAAAATACTGTACAGGTACAGCAAGCTCACTGTTCGGAAGACAAATATAAATATTGGGGTGGGGATTTATATGAATATATTTCTGAAGGGAACTGACTTCACAAAAGTTTCGATGGCATGTTTTCCCCTCTTATCACTCCCTACAGTAGAGTAAGGTAAAATAATATACCTGAAAAAAAAAAGTCATTTATATGTATTTCACAGTGCAATTGTTTTACAATATATGGCTATTACTGTCATAGGAATAATAATATAAAATTATGCACCATATTTATGAATTTAACTTTAAAATGTACAAAAGTTTCTTCCGGGGGGGCATGCCCCGGACCCCCCTAGAGGAATCGAGGACCACCCACCACAGTCTCACAAAATCCTGTGGGAAACACTGGAGCTAATTGTATTGGGGCTTAGTAAAGTGCTCATAATAATTCAGACAATTCAATTCTGTATGGGGGTGCAAAATTGATTGCTATCATTTTTAGTAAACAGTGGTTGACTATTAGTCATGTGACTTTTGAGCGAGCTTTAAACATTGTAATAATAAATACACTGTATTGTTGAAGCTGCAATGGTATTTTTATTAGATTGTACATTTTTAACATGTTGTAACTAGTGCTGTTGTACAGTGGTCCTTTTTTACAAAATGTATGCAGTTCAGTTTTTCTTTCTTTCTGACTTTTTGCTGGATTTTGAGCCATTGACTTATTGCTGTTTTTAAGCCACACAAAACATTGGTAAAAATGTGGTGAAATTATTTTTACTTTCACTCATATTAGGTGTTATTATAGTTACATGCTAATTTGTGAATATGCAGACTTGTTTTGATTTAATTCATCTGCTCTGAATAAATTTAGTGCCACAATCATCAAACTTATTAATGAACTCTGCAGGGGTCCAGGATGATGATGATGTGAAGAGGATGCTGCAGGGGTCCTCTGTGACGAAGGTGTGTTCTCCATGCTGGAAGAGGAAGCGGATGCTAAAGCTGATGAATGACGGAGTCACTGTCTGGTGTGAATCCAACAAGGCCACCAACAAAGCCTAAAGTCTTCAGTCCTGTGAGTTGTAATACTCAGCAAATAGTATTTATTTGTCAGAAGAATTTCTGCGTAGTGTTCTGAGTGTGAAAATGTTAAAAATAAGATTTTTATGAAGCAGTAGGTGTGTAGATTATAAGTGATGTTTTGTTTTCTGTGCTCTGGAACTGTAAGAGCCCCTCCCGGTAAATACACCTCCTACTTATGGCTGTCTAAACAGGCTCCAGGTCTACTGGCCGCAGCACTGACAGTCATTACAGGGCCATTCTATTTGTAGTTCAGATGGGGGGTTTCTCTGAGCTTCACTGTACACTCTAATTACAGTCTGTAACTGGGTGGGAAGAGAGCAGCCCTTCACTTTATGGTTTGTTCCATATAGTTCACATTAATTTATTATCATTGCCCTGGCAACTGTGCAAACGCCTTAAATTAGAATTATGCTCTATAATTGTTCCTAGGTAGAAAGATCATGTTTTGTGATGTGGCTGAACACCCACTATTTTAAAGAATGTTGGTAACCTGGTAACCAAACCGGTAGCCATTGACTTCCATAGCATCCCCCCCCCCCGGATTAGAACAAATTTAAGGGATGATTTTAGGATTAACTATTTTATCCCCAGGGTTTAGGAGAAAACAGTTTGAAACATCAGTTTATGTATATTATGAATCATTTAATAAAGCTAAAGTCTGATGTTTGTCTGTTGAAATCCACCTCTTAGACTCATATGAACAGACAATCTTGTATCCCCATTTTACGAAATTCTTTTCATCCACTTTAAATCAAGGCAAAGGGAGTCACCATTTTAATTCATAAGATACTTTCTTTTACTCTCAATAATTCACTGATGCAGAATTATTTTATTTTTCTTTTAACCATTTATAATAAATCATTTACGATTGTCAGTTTATGTGGTCCCAATAAAGGTGACCCTGATTATTTTCATTTACCTTTTTCCATAGATATCTAACTTATCTATTCAACAATACTGTTCGGTGGTGACTTTAATACAGTTTTAGACCTAATTTTAGATTGGTTTAGTAACTTAGTTAATACAAGATATTCGCAGGGTTCCCGTGGGTCCTTAAAAAGTCTTAAATTGAGTTGTATCAAATTGTTAATTATGATTCCAAGAGGTCTTAAATTTAGGGACAGAAAGACCAGAATTACGATATGGCTTAATGTGACGATTAAACTTCAAAAGGCTATGATTTCAATAAATAAGCATGATCGCTGCACGTTTCAAAGTCCAGTGCTGCGTTGCTTTGTGTACTGCCCTTACCGGGGAAACAGTTATATATTTGCCGTTCCGAAAGCGCAACCTGCTGGCAGACAATGAATGTGCATTTTATAAGCCTGTTGTTTTTGTTCAGACCAATGCAAAAATCGACCCATGTTTTTACCCTGCAAACACGCAGAGCTGTAAATGTGAACTGGTGGATCGATAAGAAGATAATGCATTTTAAAAATCTAAACAGTAAAATGCATTTACATGTTATTTAATTAATATAATAATTTATTGACTAATCATTGAAATTAATATAATAATTAATACTTTTGACTCGTCCATTTCCTTAAAAATGGTTTAAAGGCTGAAATGTGAAATGTATCATGCTTTGTATAGTCATGTTACAGTTTAATATGCTACAGTTGCTGTAGACATTGCCCTGTCCCGCTTACATGGTATTAATTTTATTTGTGCAGGACTTAAAAAGTCTTACATTTGAGCTTAAAAATCCTGCAGAAACCCTGATTCGTTATCATCAACAATAATAAAGCAATATATGAAAGAACTGGGCTTTGGGGACTGCTGAAGAATTAAATATGAGACAGCAAGAGAAAGCTTTTTTTCTTCTCTTCATAAGTCATTTTCATTAAATTATTATTATTATTATTAGTAGTAGTAGTAGTAATTCTAGTATCAAAAATATTGTTAATATTAAAATTCACCCTATAATGATTAGTGAACATGCACTTAAATGGGGACCTATTATGCAAAAATCCCTTTTATAAGGTGTTTGAACAGTTGTGTGGCCGCAGTGTGTGAAACAATCAGCCTATAATGGTAAAAATCCACCCACTCATTTTTTATAATCCCAATAAATCATAAACAGTCTCTCAGAACAAGTGACTCCAGATTCTCGTACACGTCATCATAGGGAGAAATCCCTGCCATTTGTGACGCTCTCTGCCCTATTAGCATAGACACAGTCCTGAGTGAGAAGCAGCAGTCTGCCATTACAGTTTTCTTGCTGTAGCTGCTTGTCAGTGCCAAAGAGGCATTAGAAGTTTTGGGATACACAAATGAACATAGGAGTGCTGAGGACACTGTGGTTAAGTTTTATTTTCGAAGGAAATGTCCCGGAAAAAAATCGGTAAAGTCCTATATGATTGTGCCAATCATTTTATGCCAGACTGTCTTACAAACGAGGGTCATTTCAAAGCTGAATTTTTGCAAAAGTTGATTCTGGAAGAGGGATCAATACCACCGCTTTGTGTGTGCCTTGAACCTCAGCTCCAGACAAAGTAAGCGTGTCATATTTTGTTACAATTGTCGCTGCCAGTTTTCACTGATGCTGCCTTCATGTGCTACCAGAATGATTGTAAATAGGAATGTGGTAGGTCACCTTTAAATCACTAAATTTACAGACAGATTGTCTTAAAGGAGTGGTTGATTGTGATTTAACTTTTTTAACTTTATTTAGTGTGTAATGTTGCTGTTTGAGCATAAACAATATCTGCAAAGTTACGACGCTGTAAGTTGCAAACAGAGATATTGTCTTTTAAAATTATGGCAGTTTAATGCCTACAGTTATGGCTCATAGGGACTAAAACGAGCTACTTCCCAGGTTGGTGACATCACAATCCCTGAAATTTACATAAACCCCACCCCTGAGAACATGCAACAAAGGGGGCGAGGACATGTCGCACTGCAAGAAGAGGAAGAGTTGTTGCCATGCTGTCAAAACTAGGGGTGCACAAAAAATATATATTCACAGGGCTCGAAATTAACTTTTTTACTTGGTAGCACTGGTGCTCCCAACTTCAAAAAGTTAGGAGCACCAGCAAAAATTTAGGAGCACTCACCAAAAATTTAGGAGCACCACAACTACAAATTATATATTAACAGATTTTATCCTTACATTCTTAACTTTAATGCAGATTTTGTATTGGTTAATATTAGCTGTCAATCTCTCAGTCACTGCA
>NW_015551023.1:153684-170929 GCF_001515605.1 Sinocyclocheilus anshuiensis | reverse complement strand
GTGCATTATCATTTGAGTCAAATTCTTATATTTAATCAGTCAATTATAATAAGACATTTGGGCTGTTATCAAGCAAATGAAAGTATTAATCAACAAAATTCATCTTTGCAATGCAGAGGAAACACAGCAGCTGCATCTGAAATGGCATTTAGATGCATTTAGACACTGATTAATGCAGGACATGAATGCATTTAGCCTGCAGTTACACATGCATAAATAATATTGTAATATTGTAAACATAAAACGTTGAATACTGATATTTGAAATATTTGAAACTTTAAATGTGAAATTAAAACCGCTCACAGTGTGCAGTGACCACCTCACCGTGTGTTGTGACTTGTCTTAGTATTTGTCTCTCTGTGTGTGTGTGTGTGTGTGTACACAGTGAAGTGCAGTGATTCACCTACAGGTGGTGTGGTCTGATTATCCGCCTCTGTTGGTAAGCTCTGGTCCCTGGCCCTCGACTTGTTTTAAAACTTGGTGGTCCATTGGGGTGGAAGTGTTTCAGTATTTTAACATTGTTTTTATTCAAGATTTGCCAATAAAGAGTTCATTTTTGTATTGTTACTCATGTCTCTGACTCTAATTGGTGATACGAATCTGTGTATGCCTCTGTAGGAGGTTTATTCTAATTCTTTGGGTGAAATTCCCATAGTGGCGTAGTCGGAGTGAGACTGATATCTTGTCCAATTCCCATTGTACTTAAAACTAAAATTCCTCTTTTGCACTCGTTCCCCATGCCACATGCTCCCAAATATATTTTGAGGTCGCACAGATTACATTTCGGGAGCATATGCGACCAAAGTGGTCGCAATTTCGAGCCTTGATTCATATATGAACCACGATTCTGTTTTCTAACAATTGTTCAAAATCAATGTTCTAAGTTTCAAAATCAATGTTCTAAAGCAGCGGTTCTTAATCCTGTTCCTCACGTCCCCATGCTCTGCACACACTCTGCATCTCTCTCTCACCTGATTCAGATAATCGGCTCGTCAGCTCCATCCATAAACTGTGTTCCAATTATACACTTTATGTGTATAGACAGACAGATATTTTTCACATAGCTATGAGAAGCGTTAAACATGGACGCGCGCACAGTTGCCGTAGAGAGAAATACTTGCTGGCAAACACTTCTTACTGCTACAAAAATGCTACAATACAATCATGTATTCTGCTGTATTAAAGCTTTAATCAGGATAAAACCGTGTATTAGAAGCTAACATAAGCAGTAGCATTTACAAATAGTATTGTATCTAAAATATGAGACAACAATAAAAAAACAACAACATACCATTCTGAAACACCCTGTGCTTGCACAGGTTCTGCGCGATCCTCTTTACTAATATTCTCTGAGTCTCAATCAGGCTCAAACTGATAAGCAATATTGACGACAACATTGTTTACAATACAACATGCCACTGAGGTGAGGGGCGTGACGTTTCTGGACTGCACTAGGTGGTTTAGTAAATCACAACACACTAGGCCAGCTAACCAATCTCATCCCATTGTGTATTTCTGAGGGAGGGGCCTTGATTCATATATGAACCACGATTCTGTTTTCTAACAATTGTTCAAAATCAATGTTCTAAGTTTCAAAATCAATGTTCTAAAGCAGCGGTTCTTAATCCTGTTCCTCACGTCCCCATGCTCTGCACACACTCTGCATCTCTCTCTCACCTGATTCAGATAATCGGCTCGTCAGCTCCATCCATAAACTGTGTTCCAATTATACACTTTATGTGTATAGACAGACAGATATTTTTCACATAGCTATGAGAAGCGTTAAACATGGACGCGCGCACAGTTGCCGTAGAGAGAAATACTTGCTGGCAAACACTTCTTACTGCTACAAAAATGCTACAATACAATCATGTATTCTGCTGTATTAAAGCTTTAATCAGGATAAAACCGTGTATTAGAAGCTAACATAAGCAGTAGCATTTACAAATAGTATTGTATCTAAAATATGAGACAACAATAAAAAAACAACAACATACCATTCTGAAACACCCTGTGCTTGCTCAGGTTCTGCGCGATCCTCTTACGACAACATTGTTTACAATACAACATGCCACTGAGGTGAGGGGCGTGACGTTTCTGGACTGCACTAGGTGGTTTAGTAAATCACAACACACTAGGCCAGCTAACCAATCTCATCCCATTGTGTATTTCTGAGGGAGGGGCTTCATAAAACCAGGAAATCATCAGAGCGTTCATAGGAGAAGGAACAGAGCAGTGTAGAATGAAGGTAAATTATGTGAAAAATAATGCGTTTTTTATAAAAAATGAAGCATGAACACATGTTAGACTGCACCCCATAAATACAATCTATGGATTGAAAAAAGCAGTCAACCACTGTGTGATAACGATCGGGATGATGACGTCATCACCAAAGCACCAGCTTAATATCTGACTGTGTTGTGGCTGTTGGGAAGGAAGCAATGTGTTTAAAGTGTTCATTGACAAAATGTGTTTGAATTGTGTCCCATGGCCTGTGAATATCAAGAAATTTGTGAACGTCACCCAGTGACTTTGCATATAGTGTTGCTTGGTTTCTGTGACTTGTAATGATCGTAGAGGCAATAACAACAAGAGACAGCATGTTTCACAGTATTTTATTGTATTGTATAGTATAATTTATTCATATATTTATAAGTATAGTTGTTGAAGATGTGTAGACCATTCTTACCTGTCAGCTCCAGTTTGGGCATGGAGTGCTCCGGTAGCGTGCGTAACCGGAGCCCTCCCGTAGTTTAAGATCATTCCATTTTCTAAATGGGAGGGTGCTGGGAGATGTGGTAACATATCAGTTCTATGAATAAGTCTGTTTCAGTGTGGTTATGCGGTGTATAAGAGGTTTTTTTCTTTGTCTTTTTTTAAATTTTGTATTTCTGTTTTGAGGAAATGTGTTCAGTGAGATATAGATTGTGATATGTGCTCCCCCATGAATGGTTCGTGCCATTAAATATCTGGCGGGAAAATAGCCTATTTAATCAGTATGTTTGTAGTTGTAAATAGTGATGGGAAGTTCGGATCATGTTTTGCACTAGGTGAGGGGCAGAGAAGAGCCTCAGACAGATTTTAACACCTCTGGAGAATGAGCACTAGAAAAAGGAGTGATGTTTGGACTCATTTTGTGGCAACTTCAGCCACTGAAGCAAAATGCAACATATGCAAAAAAAGTTTTTCAACTAAAGGAGGAAGCACTTCTAATTTGAGAAGGCACCTTAAATCCTCACATCCTACTGTGCTGTTTGCACAAGTTAGAACAGAGACTGAAGATGATAGCCCTGCAGCAGCTGGAGCTGTTTCTACCACCAACACTTCTTCTGCTGGACCTTTGACGGCTTTGGCTAGCATGCTGACCACATCTACAGAATCCAGTACACCAGCAGCACCCACCACCACCCAAGGAGCAGTTAGGCCAAGGAGGCCACAACAGCAAACTTCAATGAGCAGTTTTGTAACAAGACCAATGGATCCATTAAGACAAAGCAAACTTGATGAGGCTCTAGTGAGAATGATTGCTTGTGACTTTCAGCCATTTTCTATAGTGGAGGACAAAGGCTTTAAGGAGTATTCACATCTTCTGGACTCATCATACAGTCTACCTAGCAGAAAAACACTATCAAAAACTGTAATGCCTAGGCTGTATGACAAGTTAATTTTATTGTGAATGTAAAGGTAATTTGTTAAGGTTATTAGGCTCTGTGGCTTTAGTATCTTTTAATTTTCATTAATTTTTTTATTTAAATGGTTTAAAATTAATTTGGGAATAGTTATCCTCTTTGATATAAAGTTTTTTTTTTGGCACAAAAGTGTTATTTATTTTAAAGCTTATTCATTTTTAATTATTATTAAAAAAAGCCTAGCTTGTTGTGCAATATTTAGTTTTTTTATATTGTAATTTTAAAGTTAATTTGTTAAGGTTATTAGACTCAGTGGCTTTAGTATCTTTTCATTTTCATTTCATTTTTTAAAAATGTTTTATTTATTTATTTTGAAATAGTTATCCTCTTTGCTATAAAGCTTTTCTGGCACAAAAATAAACAATAAACAACAATTCAAAAGTGTGTACACGGTGTTTCTAATGTTTATAAAGTGGCATATGTTACAAAAGTATAGTTTACACAGACAATCTGATTTATTAAATAACTGCACAATTAACAAAAGTTACAAGTTATTGAGTATCATTGGTAAGTACATGTGACTTTTCAGTTAAAAACAACTTGTAAACATTGAAGGTAATTTATAATGGACTAAACATATAGTGAGTGACTCAAAAATGTTTCATAAATCCTAAATAAGTAACACTACAGTTCTATAGTCTAATCTGAAGGGTTTACTGAAAAGACATAAATCACACAACAAGGTATTTTATGAAGATTAGAATCCACTGTAAAAAAAAAAAAAATTCTCTTCTTTATCAAAGTGATTTCGCCATCATATGGACAAAATTTAAAGCATAACCAACTCTTTATAACCACATTCAGTGTTATGGAAAAGTACCATCGTGACAGAAATTAAAAGCCCGTTTGTAAGGAAGGTTGTAAATTAACTAATTTCTCTGGCCAATGCTGTCACGTCACGTGACAAAAGAACGAACGACTCGAAAGACTCAGAGATGAACTAATCAATTCTCTTTCCGGCTCAGACTGCATTGGTTAAAGCCTATGGGGCTGTCACGTGATGAACGAGTGACTCAAACCCGAAGACTCGAGATGAACTAATCAATTCTCTTTCCGGCTCAGACTGCATTGGTTAAAGCTTATGGGGCTGTCACGTGATGAACGAACGACTCAAAACCGAAGACTCGTAACAGGTGAACTAATTCCTGTACAGAAGATACCATAGAATGTTACGCATGCGCGACTGAACGAATCACTCCCCGAGACGACTCGTTCTTCCCGAGTCACATTAAAGATTCGTTCAAAATGAACGAATCGTTCAAGAACGACCCAACACTAGTTGTAAAGGGTGGGTGGAGGACAGAAGGCTGAAACTGTTTGACTTGAAGTGCATGTCTGCTGTGAGATGTGTTTAAACTAGTGATGGGAAGTTCGGCTCTTTTCAAAGATTCGGCTCTTTTGGCTCGGCTCCCAAATGGCTCTTTATTTAGGATCACTCTGAGCCTTCTATTTTAGCCCAATTTAGCAATTGTGAATGGTTTGTGTGTTGGTAAGCAATGTTTTATTCAGTGTTTTCATAAAAGCCTTATTTTTATGCAAATGTTTTTTTCGTTACAAAAAAAAAAAACACTTATTTAACATTTTAATAAAACTTTAATTTAACAATTGAACACAGAACCACAGCAAACAAATAAATAAAGGCAAAAGTCTTAAAGGTCCCATATTTTAGGTTTTGATGTCCTTAAGAATATGTATTTGCGGTATAAGTACCAAAACCCATCTTAATATATTTTTACAGCTCTGCTGAGTGACACACGGCCAGGCCAACCACAGGTAACTAGGGTCAGCGACGTCACAGCGCTAGCTGGAGCCAGCAAAACAAAGGGGAAACTGGAGGCGGCCCATTCAAATCAGCGCAGATTCGGCTACATAAGGAGCTTAAAATATCTTGTTGTGATGTTGGGTGCCAAAATCGACGTAATTGTATGAAATAATGTCTGTGTGCATGTGTGTAAAACAACAAACTGACAATTTATATATAATCATTTGTAATTGTATATACATTGTTGTGATTAATTGTGGCTGGAACAATAATGTAGCTGTAAAAATAGTTGCCTGCTGAAATTGAAATGTATATACATCATCATGACTAGATAGACACGGTGAGTTTGTCTTTACTATACACGTTAGATGTAAACAGTGATTGGTAATGGACAGTGTATTTCTGGTATCAAGGTCGCGCTATTTAGGCTTGCGCTGCCTGTTTCTTTGTAAGACTTTTATGGAGAAATCAAATCAAATGATTGTATGAAATGAGCAAAAGAGCTGAACGGGACACAAAGAAACTCACAGAAGAAACTACTGTACGGTAAAAATTCTAAATGTTAAGATTTTTATGTATAACATGATGTAGGTAAGCAACATACCATGGCAAGGGAGCTAAATGACGAATATTCTCACGATTGCAAATGTTACATTGATTTTAATTCAATAAACAAGTAGTTGAGTAGTCACGTAATTGGGTTACTTACATTTTAGACACAGTATTGACTGTTTTGTTCTGTTTCACCAACTAAAATAGTTCCAAACAAAGATCACAGCAGAAGTATAGCGCAATCTCCAAGCAACACACAGCTGTGTTTTTGACTGAATGATTCAGTGAACGGTTGAATGAATGAGTCACTAGACTCACTCATTAAGTGACTTAACTGGCGGGGTTAGTATGTTTGAAAGTATGTATTCCCCCCCAACATTTCCATTTTGTATATTCAAAATTGCATTTAAAACATTAATCTCATAGCATTAATGCATTTGTAATTGTGCAATGTAAATTAATTTGTTTGATAACAGCCTTAGTGTAAATTGAATCTATTGATCAATTGTAAGAATTTGACATGAAATATGATGCATACATTTAATAAGGTTTAAAAAAAGACCTTTATAAAAGTAAATAACATCCTGAGGTTAATATAAAAAATATGCAGATAAATGTAAAAGCCGACAGAACACAGATAAAATATTGCTTCAGAATAGTTTACACCACCAGAAATCTTGGTGTCAATCACGAAATCCTTCCAGTGCACTGGAACGTTTGCTCCCTGAAAAATCCCACAATGCACCGCAAAAACTAGGGAGCATCGGCGCTCACTATGCTCCCTTACCGGAAATAACGTCACATTTCTGAAGCGTCAAATCGAAACATATAATGACACGCGATAGAAGATTTTAAAAGACAAACCGTTTTTTAGTATATTTCAACATAAACACACATCGCTAGACAAGAATTTAACACATCTAATTAACATATATAATTCATATTCGGCTGAAATGTTGTAAGAACATGTAACAGAACGATGTGTTTAAATAGAATAAAAAATAATATAAAAATTAGATTGGTCCTGCCTGTTATTTATTAATTCCAGTGATGACTTTCTACTATGTTGTCCGTTGACGTTTTACGTAATCTTGTCACTGGAATTCGAGTGATCACTGTCCCAATGTGCAGTGAGTCAGGGAACTTACCAGTGACCGAATTCGTGTACACAATCTACTGATTCACGAGCTAGGGAGCTGATTGAGAGGCACCCTTGGTCATGCGGTGCTTTTGTGGGGATATTTTGTATAGGATATTGTCTGCTGATATGACAAGTTTGCTGTATATCGTAATAATAAAAAGCATGTTTGACAATGTAAATATTACATATGTAAAATAATGTGTGATTTCCATTAGAGGTTTGGTCTTAAATTTCATATAGGTATTAAAAAGGTTTTAAAAAGTCTTAAATCTAACTTGTTCATATCTGTAGACACCCTGATTAAGTCCTTGAATTTGAGGGTATTGGATCTGGAAAGTCCTTGAAAAGTCCTTGAATTTGAAGTTAACCAAGGTGTGGGAACCCTGTGACAGGCTGTATGTTCAGGGTGCTGAGGGAGAGAAGTTAGTGGTTCCAGAACCGATAAGACTCGAGGTGTTGCAGTTGGGGCATTCAGTTCCGTGGGCAAGACACCTGGGGCAGCAGAAAACGCTAGCCAGAATTGCCAGTAGATTTTATTGGCCAAGGCTCTACATGGATGTAATGGATTTTTGCAGATCATGTCCAGAGTGTCAACTGGTAAGCCCAGCTAAGAAAGGTGATCTCTATTGCTGTAGCTCTCGCCTCTAATCAGTCTTCCTATTATTGATGTCCCATTCTCTCGAATTGCTATGGACATTGTTGGTCCGTTGGAAAGATCTAGTACAGGGAATCGGTTTATTTTAGTGGTTGCAGATTACGCAACTAGATACCCTGAAGCATTTCCCCTGAAAAACATAAAGACGAGACAAATTGTTAATGCCCTGATTCAACTTTTTTCGCCGGTAGGTATACCCAGGGAAGCCATTACAGATCAGGGAACAAATTTTACGTCTAAACTAATCAAGCAAGTGTATTCTATGCTGCGTATACATCCTATTCAGACCACACCTTACCATCCTCAGACTGACAGAATGGTCAAAATATTCAGTCAGACATTAAAATCAATGCTGCGCAAGTTTGTGTCTGAAACAGGTGCTGACTGGGACCACTAACTGCCTTACCTGATGTTTGCCTGCAGGGAAGTCCCACAGGCATCCACGGGATATTCACCCTTTGAGTTACTGTACGGTCGTCAGGTTCATGGGCCACTGGATGTCTTAAAGGAGGCTTGGGAAGCAGATAACGGAAGTGAGCACACAAACATCTTATGTCATCAAGATGCGGGAGAAGATGGATTCCTTGGTGGAGATGGTGAAGAGTAATATGACAAAAGCACACCAAAAGCAGTGGTATGACCAATCAAGCAGGAGTAGAACTCTTTTACCGGGGCAAAAAGTCCTGCTTCTGCTTCCCACATCAGACAGCAGCTTATTGGCCAAATGGCAAGGGCCATATGAAGTGGTACGGAAATTGAGCTCTACCAATTATGAAATCCTTCTACCTGATCGTCGAAAGAAGTATCGAGTGTTTCATATTAACCTTCTATGACCCTGGCATGAGAGAAAAGGCTCGTGGTCTGAACAGCTGTGGGCAAGGAAAGTGGATGAAGAGGAGGAAGTAGAGGAGCAGTACTTCCCTGTGGATAAAGAAGTGCTTACCTTCCGAGCAGTTGATCATCTGACAACCAAGCAGCAGAAAAACGGGTAACAGAGGGTTTGTTCAGCGACAAGCCAGGTAAAACAAATCGTCTGCAGCATAACATTAGACTTCTTAAAACAGA
The DNA here is from genome assembly GCF_001515605.1 of Sinocyclocheilus anshuiensis. Lineage (NCBI taxonomy): Eukaryota > Metazoa > Chordata > Actinopteri > Cypriniformes > Cyprinidae > Sinocyclocheilus > Sinocyclocheilus anshuiensis. The sequence continues at coordinate 162,065 of NW_015551023.1, read as the reverse complement.
GCCCATCAGACAAACACATTGTAGAGTGCCTGCCCGTCTGGTACCTGCCTTGAAGGAGGAAGTGAAAGTGATGCTGGACTTAGGGATCATTGAACCATCCAGGAGCGAATGGTGCAGTCTGGTTGTTTTTGTTCCAAAGAAAGACGGTACACTCAGATTTTGTGTGGATTTTTCAAAGCATAATGCAGTCTCAGCTTTTGATCCATATCCAATGCCAAGAGTCGAAGAGCTGATTGAGCGCCTAGGCAAAGCAAAGTACTTAACTACGCTCAACTTATGCAAAGGATACTGGCAAGTGCCACTGACGGAATCTGCTAAAGAGCTGACTGCTGTTCGTGTTCCTTCAGGGCTGTATCATTTCCGGTTTATGCCGTTTGGCTTGCTGGGGGCAGCAGCTACATTTCAGCGCCTTGTAGATCACGTTCTCAGAGGAGTGGACAGTTTTGCTGCAGCTTATATTGATGACATTGTTATCTTCAGCGCCACATGGAATTAACATCTGGGGCACCTTGCTGAAGTGTTTGATAGAATCCAACTAGTGTAGTCGTCAATGCAAAAAAAGTGCCAGATTGCTAAGCCAAAAGTCACCTACCTCGGCTATGTGTTGGGAGGAGGATCCATCAGACCACAGGTAGATAAGGTGCAATCTATCTTGTCATGTGTACCTCCAACGACAAAGAAAAGTGTGAGATCTTTCTTAGGCTTGAGCGGCTGGTACAGAAGATTTGTTCCCAATTTCACCAGCAGAGCTGCAGTACTAACTGATCTAACTCGGAAGAGTAGTCCCGTAAGAGTCAAGTGGACACCAGAGTGTGAGCAAGCTTTTCAAGACTTAAAGTCTTGCTTGTGTAAATCTCCTGTCTTGCAAAGCCCTGATTTTGACCTCCCTTTTGTAGTACAGATAGCTGCGTCTGAGCATAAACTAGGTGCTGTACTGTTGCAAGGCGAAGGACCAGATCGCCATCCTGTACAGTATATCAGCAGAAAACTGTTCCCTAGAGAAGCTAACTACTCTACAATTGAGAAAAGGGCCCTAGCCATGAAATGGGCTTTGGACACTAAAATATTATCTTATTGGAAAATACTTTGTTTTGGAGACTGATCATAGAGCTCTAGAATGGCTTAACAAAATGAGAGACAGTAACGCAAGGATTGCACGATGGTATCTTTTAACTACAAGCAACAGCACAAATAAATACAATAGAGTAAAGATACAAATAAAATAAACATTCATTTTTAGTTTTTTTTAAAGGTAGGTCTAACATTAGTTTTTAGGTACAGAAATTGAATAAAGTAATGAAATGTAAAAAAGCATTGCATATTTGACTGTATAAATTAAATATTATTATTTATTAAAGTTTAAAAATCTATTCAATCAAGAGCAGTGAGTGATTTCTTTGTTGTTGCTGTTTGATTAAAGGAAATATCATGGATTTGTTCAAATACAAAAGGGTGCTTATTGGTCGTCAATATAACTGCACAAGTAGCCAAACACGTACACACACACACACACACACACACACACATGTTGTGTTTCCATGTTTTATGGGGACATTCCATAGACATAATGTTTTTTATACTGTACAAACTGTATTTTCTATCCTACACCAACCCTACACCTAAACCTACCCGTCACAGGAGACTTTATGCATTTTTAGATTTTCAAAAAACTTAATTCTTTATGATATTACAGCATATTAGGATCTACAGCCTGTTTGATTAAGTATGACGTCTTGTCGCAATTTTGCGACTTTGGTGCTTAGAGGGTTAAAACAAGTTATTATTTATTTTTTTCATAGTTGCAATGCTATTTGCTGTCTGGCAGTGTTGCTTTGAGCGTGATTGGTTAATCTGACCGTCACTCAGGAATCTGGCCAATGACTAGTGAGCGCGCCGTTTTCCCGGTTAAATTTGAAAATACACTGTTGCAGTGTGTGCCGCCGATCGGCTTCTGCTGCAGTCTGCTTCGTTCGGTTCACTAGTAATGGCTTTTACATGGATTATTTTACATCTGACTGTTACATATTTTGAGCGAGTTTGGGTTGTGGGATGAAGATTGAGAAAAAATAAACGCGAATATGGACACAGACTTCTTCCAGCAGCTAACAGACATGCAAACTGCAAAAGGCAAGTAACGTTAAGTACCTTATTTAATTTGTTAGTATGAGCTAATACTGTTAGCTGCGGCTGGGCGATATATGACCATGTCGTGGCGATGATATGAAGCGCAATATATAAACTCATAGCACAGTACTACTTAAAGTTGATAAAGAAATGTGCATGAATGAGGAATAAATAGCAGGAAACGCATGGTGATGAAATGAGTGAAGAACAATAGACACAAAGAATAGCCTCACTTGAATGGTCAAATACAGACAGTCATTTCAGAATTCACTTGACTTAAACACAGTTGCTAATGTTTGGAGTCAAGATTAACATTTAGGTGGAAACCCGGTGACATGTCAGTATACTGGATCTGTGCATTTTGTTCTTAAAGTGACAGCAGTATAATTTAGCCTAACGTTACCTGCAGTCGGTCATAATTTTAATCAAACAAAATACTAAAGAGAAAATCACAAAATGTATTTAACTTTACTTTGTTCTATTGCATTAGTCCTATTGTTTATAATTTGATACTTTGATCTTATGTTTAATAAAATAACAAAAATAACTATTGTGATATACTGTTATTGTGAAATAAAATGTCCTATATATTGTGAAATATGGTCATATCGCCCACCCATACTGTCAGCTAGTTTTAAGATCAAACTCAAAAAGTGAAGGAACTTTGAAATGAGTAATCTGAGAACACTGTCATGTAAACTCATTTGACAGAGAGCACCTGAAGGCATGATCCTTGGATTCCTTGGAGAAGAATACTGTGTGTAAACCAGGATTTTGGATTAACTGTGAAGATTTTGTATGGTGAGTACATTTTTGCAAGCCCATGTCTCTGTCAGTAAGTAGATAGTGTTTTATTAAACAAATTGATATTAATTTGTTTGTGTGTGTGCTTCCCCCTCATGATCCAGAAGTTTTGGGAAAGAAAATCTTCTACCACATGATCTTCAGAGGAAGTGAGTATTTATGTCTAACATTAAGACATACTAACATTAATTAATTAATTTTTAAATGAATGTTCACAGTATTTTTCTTCCATGTTTTTAGTTTGTTTTAATCCCAGATAAAACAGGTGTCTTCTCACAATCTTTTTTCTTTTTTTACCCCCAGCTGATCCAGCTGATTACTGGCAATTTGGAGGAGGACTGCTCTTTATCTGCTGTGTCTGTCACTTCTGGAGCAGAGTCATGGACCTTTTGTTGTATGTTTTGGTTTTACTTATTATTACACGTATATAGCTAGAATTCAGAATTAAAATACATATGTTTGTCTACATATATTATCAGAGCCACCGTGGTGCCCAAAATTATTAGAACACTAGTATTTTCAGCAGCTAAAAAATGGTTTTAAGTCAGTTATTTCTATCTTTTGCTGTAATGTGTCAGTAGGAAATATCAGTTTACATTACCAAACATTCATTTTGCCATTAATTGTAATAATCCAGTGAGGTTTTTGTCTGACAACAGCCAGTACCCACTTAAATTAATTAAACTCTGACACCGTTTCAGATAAAAGTATTAAAACAACTGTAAAATATTCATAATATTATTCCCTATAATGCAGATTATGTCTTTATTGTTTTTATATACAGTACGGAATCCATATTTTTCACGTTTTATATACAGTACCCACCTAAATGAAATAAACTCTGACAACGTTTCAGATAAAGCTATCAAACCAACTGTTAAATATTCAGAATATGATTCCCTATAATGCAGATTATGTCTTTATTGTTTTTATTTATAGTACTGAATCCATATTTTTCATGTTTTATATACGGTACCCACTTAAATTAATTAAACTCTGACACCGTTTCAGATACAGGTATTAAAACAACTTTAAAATATTCATGATATTATTCCCTATAATGCAGATTATGTCTTTGTTGTTTTTATATATAGTACTGAATCCATATTTTTCACGTTTTATATACTGTACCCACTTAAATTAATTAAACTCTGACAACATTTGAGATAAAAGTATCAAACCAACTGTACAAATCTCTAATTATTATTCCCTGTGATGTACAAGGCTTTTTTTCTGAATATTCCTTTATTGTTTTTATATATAGTACTGAAATCATATTTTTCACGTTTTATAAACTGTGTCCACTTAAATTAATTAAACTCTGACACCGTTTCAGATAAAGGTATTAAAACAACTTTAAAATATTAATAATATTATTCCCTATAATGCACAAAGCTTGTTTTTTTTTCAGATTATGCCTTTATTCTTTTTAAATTTAGTACTGAAACCATATTTTTCATGTTTTATATACTGTACCCACTTAAATTAATTAAACTCTGACACTGTTTGAGATAAAGGTATCAAACCAACTGCAAAAATCTATAAATATTATTTTCCTATAATGCACAAAGCTTGTTTTTTTCTGATTATGCCTGTGTTGTTTTTATATACGGTACGGAAAACATATTTTTTTATATATTTTATATACTGTACCCACTTAAATTAATTAAACTCTGACACCGTTTCAGATAAAGGTATCAAACCAACTGTAAAATATTCATAATATTATTCCCTATAATGCAGATTATGTCTTTATTGTTTTTATATACAGTACTGAATCCATATTTTTCATGTTTTATATACGGGACCCACTTAAATTAATTAAACTCTGACACCGTTTCAGATAAAGGTATCAAACCAACTGTAAAATATTCATAATATTATTCCCTATAATGCAGATTATGTCTTTATTGTTTTTATATACAGTACTGAATCCATATTTTTCATGTTTTATATACGGGACCCACTTAAATTAATTAAACTCTGACACCGTTTCAGATAAAGGTATCAAACCAACTGTAAAATATTCATAATATTATTCCCTATAATGCAGATTATGTCTTTATTGTTTTTATATACAGTACTGAATCCATATTTTTCATGTTTTATATACGGGACCCACTTAAATTAATTAAACTCTGACACCGTTTCAGATAAAGGTATCAAACCAACTGTAAAATATTCATAATATTATTCCCTATAATGCAGATTATGTCTTTATTGTTTTTATATACAGTACTGAATCCATATTTTTCATGTTTTATATACGGGACCCACTTAAATTAATTAAACTCTGACACCGTTTCAGATAAAGGTATCAAACCAACTGTAAAATATTCATAATATTATTCCCTATAATGCAGATTATGTCTTTATTGTTTTTATATACAGTACTGAATCCATATTTTTCATGTTTTATATACGGGACCCACTTAAATTAATTAAACTCTGACACCGTTTCAGATAAAGGTATCAAACCAACTGTAAAATATTCATAATATTATTCCCTATAATGCAGATTATGTCTTTATTGTTTTTATATACAGTACTGAATCCATATTTTTCATGTTTTATATACGGGACCCACTTAAATTAATTAAACTCTGACACCGTTTCAGATAAAGGTATCAAACCAACTGTAAAATATTCATAATATTATTCCCTATAATGCAGATTATGTCTTTATTGTTTTTATATACAGTACTGAATCCATATTTTTCATGTTTTATATACGGGACCCACTTAAATTAATTAAACTCTGACACCGTTTCAGATAAAGGTATCAAACCAACTGTAAAATATTCATAATATTATTCCCTATAATGCAGATTATGTCTTTATTGTTTTTATATACAGTACTGAATCCATATTTTTCATGTTTTATATACGGGACCCACTTAAATTAATTAAACTCTGACACCGTTTCAGATAAAGGTATCAAACCAACTGTAAAATATTCATAATATTATTCCCTATAATGCAGATTATGTCTTTATTGTTTTTATATACAGTACTGAATCCATATTTTTCATGTTTTATATACGGGACCCACTTAAATTAATTAAACTCTGACACCGTTTCAGATAAAGGTATCAAACCAACTGTAAAATATTCATAATATTATTCCCTATAATGCAGATTATGTCTTTATTGTTTTTATATACAGTACTGAATCCATATTTTTCATGTTTTATATACGGGACCCACTTAAATTAATTAAACTCTGACACCGTTTCAGATAAAGGTATCAAACCAACTGTAAAATATTCATAATATTATTCCCTATAATGCAGATTATGTCTTTATTGTTTTTATATACAGTACTGAATCCATATTTTTCATGTTTTATATACGGGACCCACTTAAATTAATTAAACTCTGACACCGTTTCAGATAAAGGTATCAAACCAACTGTAAAATATTCATAATATTATTCCCTATAATGCAGATTATGTCTTTATTGTTTTTATATACAGTACTGAATCCATATTTTTCATGTTTTATATACGGGACCCACTTAAATTAATTAAACTCTGACACCGTTTCAGATAAAGGTATCAAACCAACTGTAAAATATTCATAATATTATTCCCTATAATGCAGATTATGTCTTTATTGTTTTTATATACAGTACTGAATCCATATTTTTCATGTTTTATATACGGGACCCACTTAAATTAATTAAACTCTGACACCGTTTCAGATAAAAGTATTAAAACAACTAAAATATTAATAATATTATTACCTATAATGCAGATTATGTCTTTATTGTTTTTATATACAGTACTGAATCCATATTTTTCACGTTTTATATACAGTACCCACCTAAATTGAATAAACTCTGACACCGTTTCAGATAAAGCTATCAAACCAACTGTTAAATATTCAGAATATGATTCCCTATAATGCACAAGGCTTGGCTTTTCAGATTATGCCTTTATTGTTTTTATATGTTTTATATACTGTACCCACTTAAATGAATTAAACTCTGACACTGTTTGAGATAAAGGTATCAAACCAACTGCAGAAATCTATAAATATTACTTTCCTATAATGCACAAGGCTTGTTTTTTTCTGATTATGCCTGTGTTGTTTTTATATACGGTACTGAAAACATATTTTTTATATATATTTTATATACTGTACCCACTTAAATTATTTAAACTCTGACACCGTTTCAGATAAAGGTATTAAATCAACTGTAAAATGTTCATAATATTATTCCCTATAATGCACAAGGCTTGGCTTTTCATATTATGCCTTTATTGTTTTTATTTATAGTACTGAATCCATATTTTTCATGTTTTATATACGGTACCCACTTAAATTAATTAAACTCTGACACCTTTTCAGATAAAGGTATTAAAACAACTTTAAAATATTCATAATATTATTCCCTATAATGCAGATTATGTCTTTGTTGTTTTTCAGATTATGCCTTTATTATTTTTAAATTTAGTACTGAAACCATATTTTTCATGTTTTATATACTGTATCCACTTAAATTAATTAAACTCTGACACCATTTCAGATAAAGGTATTAAAACAACTTTAAAATATTCATAATATTATTCCCTATAATACACAAAGGTTGTTTTTTTTTTTTCAGATTATGCCTTTATTATTTTTAAATTTAGTACTGAAACCATATTTTTCATGTTTTATTATATACTGTACCAACTTAAATTAATTAAACTCTGACAGTTTGAGATAAAGGTATCAAACCAACTGTAAAATATTCAAAATATTATTCCCTATGATGCACAAGGCTTTTTTTCTGATTATGCCTTTATTGTTTTTACATACAGTACTGAATCCATATTTTTCATGTTTTATATACGGTACACACTTAAATTAATTAAACTTTGACACCGTTTCAGATAAAAGTATTAAAACTGTAATATATTCATAATATTATTCCCTATAATGCACAAGGCTTGGCTTTTCAGATTATGCCTTTATTGTTTTTATATATAGTACTGAAACCATATTTTTCATGTTTTCTATACTGTACCCACTTAAATTAATTAAACTCTGACAACATTTGAGATAAAGGTATCAAACCAACTGTAAAATATTCAGAATATGATTCCCTATAATGCACAAGGCTTGGCTTTTCATATTATGCCTTTATTGTTTTTATTTATAGTACTGAATCCGCAACTGTAAAATATTCAGAATGTGATTCCCTATAATGCACAAGACTTGTTTTTTTTTTTCAGATTATGCCTTTATTGTTTTTATATATAGCACTGAAACCATATTTTTCATGTTTTCTATACTGTACCCACTTAAATTAATTAAACTCTGACACCGTTTCAGATAAAGATATCAAACAAACAGTAAAATATTCAGAATATTATTCTATATAAGGCACAAGGCTTGTTTTTTTTAGATTATGCCTGTATTGTTTTTATGTACGGTACTGAAAACATAATTTTCACATGTTTTAT
>NW_015551023.1:142936-153455 GCF_001515605.1 Sinocyclocheilus anshuiensis | reverse complement strand
TGCAGATTATGTCTTTATTGTTTTTATATACAGTACTGAATCCATATTTTTCATGTTTTATATACAGTACCCACTTAAATTAATTAAACTCTCACACCGTTTCAGATAAAGCTATCAAACCAACTGTAAAATATTCAGAATGTGATTCCCTATAATGCACAAGACTTTTTTCTTTTCAGATTATGCCTTTATTGTTTTTATATATAGTACTGAAACCTTTTTTTTAATTTTTTTTATACTGTACCCACTTAAATTAATTAAATTCGGACACCGTTTCAGATAAAGGTATCAAACCCACTGTAAAATATTCAGAATATTATTCTCTACAATGCACAAGGCTTGGTTTTTCAGATTATGCCTTTATTGTTTTTATATACAGTACCCACTTAAATTAATTAAACTCTCACACCGTTTCAGATAAAGCTATCAAAGCAACTGTAAAATATTCAGAATATTATTCTCTACAATGCACAAGGCTTGGTTTTTCAGATTATGCCTTTATTGTTTTTATATACAGTACCCACTTAAATTAATTAAACTCTCACACCGTTTCAGATAAAGCTATCAAAGCAACTGTAAAATATTCAGAATATTATTCTCTACAATGCACAAGGCTTGGTTTTTCAGATTATGCCTTTATTGTTTTTATATACAGTACCCACTTAAATTAATTAAACTCTCACACCGTTTCAGATAAAGCTATCAAAGCAACTGTAAAATATTCAGAATATTATTCTCTACAATGCACAAGGCTTGGTTTTTCAGATTATGCCTTTATTGTTTTTATATACAGTACCCACTTAAATTAATTAAACTCTCACACCGTTTCAGATAAAGCTATCAAAGCAACTGTAAAATATTCAGAATGTGATTCCCTATAATGCACAAGACTTGTTTTTTTTTTTCAGATTATGCCTTTATTGTTTTTATATATAGTACTGAAACCTTTTATTTTTCTCTTTTTTTTATACTGTATGCACTTAAATTAATTCAATTCTGACACCGTTTCAGATAAAGGTATCAAACCAACTAAAATATTCAGAATATTATTCTCTACAATGCACAAGGCTTGTTTTTTCAAATTATGCCTGTATTGTTTTTATATACAGTACTGAAAACATATTTTTCATATGTTTTAAATATGGTACCCACTTAAATTAATTAAACTCTGACACCGTTTCAGATAAAGGTATCAAACCAGCTGTAAAATATTCAGAATATTATTCCCTGTAATGCACAAGGCTTGTTGTTACGTCCCATGTTAAAATTATGATGTGTTTTGGGTACGGTGTTTGTTTTTCCCTCCCTTTTTTTTCTCTTTGTCTTTACTTTCGTTTTCAGCAGGGAGTACCCTGCTGCTGTTTTCAGCAGGGAGTACGCGGGTACCTGAGTGGTCTAAATCTCTGTCAATCATCAAGACGCTTAGTGACGAAAACGCGCGGCTTCACCAATGAGGGCGCGCTATTTGATTATAAAGACTGCACCTGTGCAAGAAGCGGGAGTTCTCTTGCACGCTAGAGCACTCGTTCTGTTGTGATGGCACTTGCGTGCTTGTTTGTTTGTTTGTCCTGTACCATCTTGATGTTTGGATACGGTTTGTGGTAAAGTCTGTGTTCTTTGATAACTTAGTGAACAATGGCCCATTCGATCTTTCTTCTCTTTGAGGTTTTCACCGTTTCTGTTACATGGTTGTTAAACCAATGTTACTAAACGGGAAAAGAGAAAAAGAACAGGTAAGATATCACGTGATATACATGTGCCACACTGAGTTTTCAATTGTGTATAGAACACTAGGTTAGTGACACGTGCCACCTGATTGTATTTAATTGGTTGGTAGCAAGAGTAGCCATTGCGAGTCATTTTCAAATTTCTATAGCGAGACAATCGCTTAAGAAAGATAAAAAATGTTGTGTGGAATCGTCTGCTTGAATTAAAAGTTCTGGTGTCAGATTCAGAGACGGAGTTAGTTGGTGCGGAAGGTGTTTCTAGCCCTGTTGCAACTGAGAGGGATAATGCACGAAGCGGGCTGTTATCTGAAACTGGAGTGGAGGGTGAGGTTAGTACAGTCCTGCCGCGGTTCGATCCATTTTCACCTGTTTCCTCTGGGTCTAAGGAGGATGCGAGATTAAAGGTTCGGATAGCTCGTTTACAGATGGAAGCTCAGGAAAAAGCTGATACTCGACATGCTGAATTGGATTTGCGCCTTAAGATACGCACACTTGAGATTGAGGCTGAGAAACAAATTAAGATGCGACAGATGGAGTTGGAAGCCATGAAAATTGTTGGTAGTACAGCCGCGCAATCAGTTCCTTCTCAAGTTATGCCAGTTCCTTCTCAAGTTATGCCAGTTCCTTCTCAAGTTATGCCAGTTCCTTCAGCCGCGCAATCAGTTCCTTCTCAAGTTATGCCAGTTCCTTCTCAAGTTATGCCAGTTCCTTCTCCGGTTAGGCCAGTTCCCTCTTGAGTTGCGACTGACTCTTCACCGGTGGATTCAAATTCAGTAGCGGGCACGTTTGATGTTGGTAAATATATTACGTTAGTACCTCATTTTAGGGAAACAGAGGTTGATTCCTATTTTAATGCCTTTGAACGTATCGCGACTTCGCTTTGTTGGCCAAAAGAAGTATGGACAATTTTACTTCAGTGCAAATTGGTAGGTAAGGCACAAGAGGTTTTCTCGACTCTACCTTTGGAAGAGAGTTTAAAATATGACACCGTAAAGCTAGCCATTCTCCGTGCTTATGAATTGGTCCCTGAAGCCTATAGGCAGAGGTTTCGAAACCATAAAAAACATTCTAGTTCTACTTTTGTAGAGTTTGCCAGAGAGAAAAGTGCTTTGCTGGACAAATGGTGTAATACAAGTAAAATTGATGACTTTGCGTCATTGAGAGAATTAATTCTGCTTGAAGATTTTAAAGGTTGTCTGCCAGAACGTGTTGTGATTGATTTGAATGAGCAAAAGGTATCATCGCTGTCACATGCCGCTGTTTTAGCAGACAAATTTGTCCTTACACATAAGACGGTATTTTCTTCACGCACAGATAAGAGCGCAGTTCGGCCTCCTATATCTGATCAGTCTTCTCGATTGAAAGTTGTCCCTTCATCTAAAGACGTTCGGGAGTGCTTTTATTGTCATAAGCCAGGCCATTTAATTGCGGACTGTAATGCTTTAAAACGTAAACAGACACCGCAGCCTAAAAGTGTTGGCTTATTGAATGCTATGCGTCATGAAGAGCGTTTTATTTTCGAAGGGAAGGAGGATGCTCCTGATGTTAGTTACAAGCCTTTCGTGATGAAGGGGTTAATTTCCTTATTTGATGATGGGAATGAACAAAAAGAAGTACAGATATTAAGGGACACTGGAGAAAATCAATCTTTTGTTTTGGCGGATGTTTTATCATTGTCATCTGACTCGTATTGTGGCTCAAGTGTCTTTGTCAGGGCCATTGAGATGGGAGTGGTTAAAGTTCCTCTACATCACGTGTATATGAAGTGTGCGCTCATTACAGGTTACGTGAGGGTCAGTGTACGGCCTTCGCTCCCGGTTAAGGGAGTTACTTTCATTTTGGGGAATGACCTAGCTGGGGGTAGAGTCATGCTCATGTTGGAGGTAACTGATACGCCAAAAATGAGTCTAGCCTCTGATGAGTTATCTAGAGTTTATCCAAATGTGTTTCCTGCGTGCGTAGTCACACGCGCACAGTCACGAGAAATTGTGGATGATGTTGATTTGACAGATACTTTCATAGTGCAGAATCTGGTCGGTGAAGGTATAACAAAGACTAAGTCAGAGTTGGTTCAGGAACACGAGTCTAATTTAAAGTGCTCAGAAAAGGCGCTTGGTAGTGTTAACCTAAGGCTGCCTATAACTCGTGACAAAATTATTGCAGCACAAAAAGAAGATCAAACTTTAAGAAAATGTTTCTCTAACGTTGTTAGCCCTGGTGCTGTTGAAAATAGAAACATTGCATATTTTTTAGAGGGTGGAATGTTGATGCGCATGTGGCGTCTTGTGGTTGACGCAGACTTGGATTGGAGCGCAGTCTACCAAATTGTTGTTCCTAGTGAGTATCGTCGACATGTCCTATCTTTGGCGATACGTTGTGTTGAAGAAAATTAGCGAGACTGATTATGTTATCCGAACTCCTGACCGAAAACGCCAGTCGCGCGTCTGTCATATCAATATGCTTAAGACTTACACCAGAGATAATTCACGGAACAGATCTACTGAGGTGACCATAGGGCCCATGGAATCTTCTGTGGCTCTGACCTGTGAAGTACAATCAAACCTGGAGGATGAGGTTAGTGCAGATGATGACATAATCCTGCGAAATACTTTTCAACAGTGTGCCAAGTTGGAAAATTCTGAAATTTTAAATAATTTGCCGACACATCTCTCTCATTTACCTGAAGATCAAAGGCAGGACATTGTTGGTGTTATTGCTGGTTTTCCTTCTTTATTTGTAGATGTTCCGTCGCAAACTACTGTTGCAACACGATATTAATGTTGATGGTGCATCCCCTATTAAGCAACATGCATACCGGGTTAATGCTGTTAAGAGAACCATTATGAAGCAAGAAACTGAATATTTGTTGAAGAATGGGTTGGCTAAACATAGTAGTAGCCCTTGGAGTTCTCCTTGCCTTTTGGTGCACAAGCCAGACGGTTCGTTTCGTTTTTGCACCGACTACCGTCGTGTAAATGCAGTCACTGTACCAGACTGTTATCCATTACCCAGAATGGAAGACTGCATTGACAATTTAGGATCCGCCAAGTTTGTCAGCAAGTTGGATTTATTGAAAGGGTATTGGCAGGTCCCTTTAACTTGTCGCGCCTCTGACATCTCTGCTTTTGTAACGCCGGACTGTTTTATGCAATATCACATGATGGCGTTCGGGTTACGAAATGCACCTGCCACCTTTCAAAGATTAATCCAAACCGTGTTGGCTGGGGTTCCTAATTGTAATGCTTACTTGGATGATCTTGTACTGTATTCAACCGAGTGGACAGAACATCTGAAACTCCTTTGCACAGTATTCGAACGTTTGGAGAAAGCTTTGTTAACTCTCAATTTATCTAAATGTGTCTTAGGTAAGGCAAGTGTAACCTACGTAGGAAAAGAAGTGGGAGAAGGCCAGGTAAAGTCTGTAGAAGCTAAAGTGGCTGCTATTGCAGATTTTCCTGTGCCTACTTCTAGGCAGGAGTTGAGACGTTTTCTGGGTATGGCAGGCTACTACCATAGTTTTTGTAAAAACTTTTCTATGGTAGTTACCCCTTTGACAAGTCTACTTGGCCCAGCTAATTCTTTTGTCTGGACTGAGGATTGCCAAAATGCATTTGAGGCAGTAAAAGCTATGTTATATAGTGCTCCTGTCTTGGCTGCCCCAAATTTTGAACGGTCTTTTAAATTGGAGGTGGATGCCAGCGCTGTGGGAGCTGGGGCAGTGCTTTTGCAGGAGGATGATTTGGGAGTAGATCATCCTGTTTGTTACTATTAAAAAAAAGTTTAATAAACATCAACGGAATTATTCTGTCATTGAAAAAGAGACTTTGGCTTTGTTGCTGGCTCTCCAGTTCTTTGAAGTGTATCTGGGTTCTTCAAGTACACCTATAGTTGTTTATACGGACCATAACCCTCTGGTTTTCCTAACTAGGATGTATAATAAGAATCAACGTCTTATGCGTTGGTCGTTGGTTGTTCAGGGCTATAACCTTGAAATTAAGCATAAAAAAGGCTCTGAGAATGTGCTAGCTGATGCTCTGTCTAGAGTGTAGCTTGGTTAATAAACATGGTATGTTTATTTTTTTTATGGGGTGAGGTGTTACGTCCCATGTTAAAATTATGATGTGTTTTGGGTACGGTGTTTGTTTTTGCCTCCCTTTTTTTTCTGTTTGTCTTTACTTTCGTTTTCAGCAGGGAGACGCGGGTACCTGAGTGGTCTAAATCTCTGTCAATCATCAAGACGCTTAGTGACGACAACGCGCGGCTTCACCAATGAGGGCTGTATTCAATTACTATTTGATTATAAAGACTGCACCTGTGTGAGAAGCGGGAGTTCTCTTGCACGCTAGAGCTGTTACTAAACGGGGAAAGAGAAAAAGAACAGGTAAGATATCACGTGATATACATGTGCCACACTGAGTTTTCAATTGTGTATAGAACACTAGGTTAGTGACACGTGCCACCTGATTGTATTTAATTGGTTGGTAGCAAGAGTAGTTTATTTAGGGCGTCCTTGACGCTGAAGATTTTTCTTTCTATTTAATTTAGGGGTTTGTTTGTGAATATTGATGGTTGTTAGATTAGAAGTTTTGTTTTTGTTCTTAGTAAAATTAGTTGTTTTGTTTCTTTCTTTGATTTGGCACGGTCTCGTTCTTCTCTCTTTCCCCCATTTATTTTGTGAAACTTTTTGCTTGGTTATCCCTATCCCTATAATGCACAAGGCTTGTTTTTTCAGATTATGCCTTTATTGTTTTTATATACAGTACTGAATCCATATTTTTCATGTTTTATATACAGTACCCACTTATATTAATTAAACTCTGACACCGTTTCAGATAAAGCTATCAAACCAACTGAACAATATTCAGAATATTATACCCTATGATGCACAAGGCTTGTTTTTTCAGATTATGCCTTTATTGTTTTTATATAATGTACTGAAACCATATTTTTCATGTTTTAAATACTGTATCCACTTAAATTAATTAAACTCTTGACACCTTTTCAGATAAAGTTATCAAACCAACTGTAAAATATTCAGAATATTATTCTCTGTAATTCACAAGGCCTGTTTTTTCAGATTATGACTGTATTGTTTTTATATACGGTACTGAAAACATATTTTTCATGTTTTCTATACTGTACCCACTTAAATTTATGAAACTCTGACACCGTGTCAGATAAAGGTAATAGCGACCCCTAGAGGACGCAGTGTCTCGTTCCCTACTCAGGGAACCATGGTTACATAAGTAACCTGAGACGTTTTACATGTTTTATATACAGTACCTACTTTAATTAAACTCTGACACCGTTTCAGATAAAGCTATTAAACCAACTGTAAAATATTCAGAATATGATTCCCTGTAATGCACAAGGCTTGTTTTTTTTTTCAGATTATGCCTTTATTGTTTTTATATATAGTACTGAAACCATATTTTTCATATGTTTTAAATACTGTACCTACTTTAATTAAACTCTGACAACATTAGAGATAAAGGTATCAATCCAACTGTAAAAATCTCTAAATAGTATTCCTATGATGCACAAGGCCTGTTTTTTCAGATTATGCCTTTATTGTTTTTATATAATGTACTGAAACCATATTTTTCATGTTTTAAATACTGTATCCACTTAAATTAATTAAACTCTTGACACCTTTTCAGATAAAGTTATCAAACCAACTGTAAAATATTCAGAATATTATTCTCTATAATTCACAAGGCCTGTTTTTTCAGATTATGACTGTCTTGTTTTTATATACGGTACTGAAAACATATTTTTTTCATGTTTTATATACTGTACCCACTTAAATTAATTAAACTCTGACACCGCTTCAGGTAAAGCTATCAAACCAACTGTAAAATATTCAGAATATGATTCCCTATAATGCACAAGGCTTGGCTTTTCAGATTATGCCTTTATTTTTTATATATATATATATATAGTACTGAAACCAAATTTTTCATGTTTTATATACTGTACCCACTTAAATAATTAAACTCTGACACCATTTCAGATAAAGCTATCAAACCAACTGTAAAATATTCAAAATATGATTCCCTATAATGCAAAAGGCTTTTCTTTTCAGATTATAAATTTATTGTTTTTATATATAGTACCGAAACCATATTTTTCATGTTTTATATACTCTACCCACTTAAAATAATTAAACTCTGACACTGTTTCAGATAAAGGTATAAAACCAACTGTAAAATATTCAGAATATTATTCTATTTCAGGCACAAGGCTTGTTTTTTTCAGATTATGCCTGTATTGTTTTTATATACGGTACTTAAAACATATTTTTCATGTTTTATATACGGTACCCACTTAAATTAATTAAACTCTGCCACCGTTTCAGATAAAGATATTAAAACAACTGTAAAATATTCATAATATTATTCCCTATAATGCAAAATGTCTTTATTGTTTTTATATACAGTACTGAATCCATATCTTTCATGTTTTATATACAGTGCCCACTTAAATTAATTCAACTCTGACACCGTTTCGGATAAAGCTATCAAAACAACTGTAAAATATTCAGAATATGATTCCCTATAATGCACAAGGCTTGTTTTTTTTTTTTCAGATTATGCCTTTATTGTTTTTATATATAGTACTGAAACCATATTTTTCATGTTTTATATACTGTACCCACTTAAATTAATTAAACTCTGACATCGTTTCAGATAAAGGTATAAAACCAACTGTAAAATTCTCTAAATATTATTCCGTATGATGCACAAGGCTTGTTTCTTCTGATTATGCCTTTATTGTTTTTATATATAGTACTGAAACCTCATAATATTATTCCCTATAATGCAGATTATGTCTTTATTGTTTTTATATACAGTACTGAATCCATATTTTTCACGTTTTATATACAGTACCCACCTAAATGAAATAAACTCTGACACCATTTCAGATAAAGCTATCAAACCAACTGTAAAATATTCAGAATATGATTCCCTATAATGCACAAGGCTTGGCATTTCAGATTATGCCTTTATTGTTTTTATATATAGTACTGAAATCATATTTTTCATGTTTTATATACTGTACCCACTTAAATTAATTGAACTCTGAGAACATTGTAGATAAAGGTATCAATCGAACGGTAAAATATTCAGAATATTATTCGCTATAATGCACAAGGCTTGGTTTTTTCAGATTATGCCTTTATTGTTTTTATATATAGTACTGAATCCATATTTTTCACGTTTTATATACTGTACCCACTTAAATTAATTAAACTCTGACAACATTTGAGATAAAAGTATCAAACCAACTGTACAAATCTCTAATTATTATTCCCTGTGATGTACAAGGCTTTTTTTCTGAATATTCCTTTATTGGTTTTATATATAGTACTGAAATCATATTTTTCACGTTTTATAAACTGTGCCCACTTAAATTAATTAAACTCTGACACCATTTCAGATAAAGCTATCAAACCAACTGTAAAATATTCAGAATATGATTCCCTATAATGCACAAGGCTTGGCATTTCAGATTATGCCTTTATTGTTTTTATATATAGTACTGAAACCATATTTTTCATGTTTTATATACTGTACCCACTTAAATTAATTAAACTCTGACATCGTTTCAGATAAAGGTATAAAACCAACTGTAAAATTCTCTAAATATTATTCCGTATGATGCACAAGGCTTGTTTCTTCTGATTATGCCTTTATTGTTTTTATATATAGTACTGAAACCATATTTTTCATGTTTTAAATACTGTACCTACTTAAATTAATTAAACTCTGAGAACATTGTAGATAAAGGTATCAATCCAACTGTAAAAATCTCTAAATATTATTCCCTATGATGCACAAGGCTTGTTTTTTCAGATTATGCCTTTATTGTTTTTATATAATGTACTGAAACCATATTTTTCATGTTTTATATTCTGTACCCACTTAAATTAATTAAACTCTGACACCATTTCAGATAAAGCTATCAAACCAACTGTAAAATATTCAGAATATGATTCCCTATAATGCACAAGGCTTGGCATTTCAGATTATGCCTTTATTGTTTTTATATATAGTACTGAAACCATATTTTTCATGTTTTATATACTGTACCCACTTAAATTAATTAAACTCTGACATCGTTTCAGATAAAGGTATAAAACCAACTGTAAAATTCTCTAAATATTATTCCGTATGATGCACAAGGCTTGTTTCTTCTGATTATGCCTTTATTGTTTTTATATATAGTACTGAAACCATATTTTTCATGTTTTAAATACTGTACCTACTTAAATTAATTAAACTCTGAGAACATTGTAGATAAAGGTATCAATCCAACTGTAAAAATCTCTAAATATTATTCCCTATGATGCACAAGGCTTGTTTTTTCAGATTATGCCTTTATTGTTTTTATATAATGTACTGAAACCATATTTTTCATGTTTTATATTCTGTACCCACTTAAATTAATTCAAATCTGACACCATTTCAGATAAAGCTAACAAACCAACTGTAAAATATTCAGAATATGAATCCCTATAATGCACAAGGCTTGGCTTTTCAGATTATGCCTTTATTGTTTTTATTTATAGTACTGAATCCATATTTTTCATGTTTTATATACGGTACCCACTTAAATTAATTAAACTCTGCCACCGTTTCAGATAAAGATATTAAAACAACTGTAAAATATTCATAATATTATTCCCTATAATGCAAAATGTCTTTATTGTTTTTATATACAGTACTGAAACCATATTTGTCATGTTTTATATACTGTACCCACTTAAATTAATTAAACTCTGACACCGT
>NW_015551023.1:137469-142789 GCF_001515605.1 Sinocyclocheilus anshuiensis | reverse complement strand
ACCCAGAGAGCAAGTCTAGAACTGCCTTCATCACTTCCTCAGGCCTGTATGAATTTAATGTTATGCCCTTTGGGTTGAAAAACGCTCCAGCAACATTCCAGAGGCTAATGGAGACGGTCTTGGGGGAGTTACGAGGAAAGATTTGCTTCGTGTATATTGACGATATCATTATATACTCACCCTCTCTGGCGCAGCATTTTCATGATCTCCAAACCGTCCTTTCCCATCTACAGTCCGCAGGTTTGACCATCAACCTGAAAAAGAGTACATTTTGTCTTCAGGAGTTAACTTTTCTCGGACATGTGGTCAGCCTAAAAGGTGTTTCAGCAGATCCCAACAAAGTGGAAGCTATCAGATCTTACCCAGTGCCTAAGAATCTGAAAGAAGTTCAGCGTTTTCTTGGGTTGGCCGGCTGGTATCATCGCTTTGTACCCCATTTCTCCCACATTGCTGAACCCATCAATGCCCTAAAGAAAAAAGAACATAAGTTTGAATGGACACCTCAGTGTCAACAAGCCTTCAATCTGTTACAAGCATGTCTGACCTTACCCCCCATCCTGGGCCATCCTGATCTTAAGTTCCCATTTGTGGTATACACAGATGCCAGTGATACTGGACTGGGAGCAATACTAACCCAGCGCAAAGAACCAGGCCAGGAAGAGGTTATTGCTTACGCTAGTCGAGCTTTGAACAAAGCTGAAACACATTATTTCACTACTGAAAAAGAATGCCGTGCCGTGGTTTGGGCTTTAGAAAGGTGGCAACACTATCTCGAACCAAAATTATTCACCATTGTCACAGACCATTCAGCACTGCAGTGGGTGATGAATTCCACTAGGACAACTAGCCGTCTGATCCGTTGGGCTCTTCGTCTGCAAAAGTTTGACTTTGTGGTTGAATACCGAAAGGGAAAACTCAATGAAGCACCAGATGCTTTATCCCGAATTCATTCCTTACCTGGATGCCATGTGTACTCCACTCAGAAGGAGGAACCTGGACTTCCAGTTTCAGCGATAGACATCTGGGAAGAACAACATAAAGATCCAGAAATTACCAAGCTGTTTCAGTCTCTAGCAGAAAAAGATTCTTCTGAGCAAAGACCAATATGAAATAATTGAAGACAAATTGTATCACCGAACTCATCTGGCAAATGGACAAGTTCATTATAGAATCTATGTTCCTGCTACCCTTATCCCAAACATTCTACAACATTATCATGCGCACCCGTTAAGTGGTCACCTAGGAATTTACAAAACTTACCAGAGAGTACATCAAGTCGCCTTCTGGCCAGCCATGTGGACATCGGTGAAACAATATGTGAAAAGGTGTATGAAATGTCAAACGTTAAAAATGAGAATCGCAAACCTGCTGGGAAAATTCAACAGACCACCACCACCCGTCCAAACGAGATGTTGGGAGTGGATATCATGGGTCCACTGTCTTGTAGCTCTCACAGACATGAATATCTACTAGTGTCTGTAGATTATTATTCTCAATGGGTTGAATTATTCCCCTTGCGTAAGGCTACTGCTCTAAATGTTGCTTCCCACCTCCGAGAAGAAATCCTCACTCGGTGGGGGGTACCTGATTTCATTCTGTCCGACCGAGGTACACAGTTCATGTCAGCCGTCTTTCAAAACATCTGTGCTAAATCGAAAGTCACACAGAAAATGACTACTGCACACCATCCCCAGACAAACCTAACAGAATGGGTAAACAGAACATTAAAACAGATGATTTCAGCGTATGTGGGGGACAATCATAAAAAGTGGGACCAACACTTACCTGAGCTGCGGTTTGCCATCAACTCAGCAGTACAAGACACCATTGGCATGTCTCCAGCCGAGCTTCACCTCGGAAGAAAATTACAGGGGCCAATGGACAAACTGCTGCATGGACAAAATCTGTCTCCTACTGCTCCCTCTTATGATGTCACAGAACATCTATCCAAGTTGCAAGCTAGAGCTAAAGAATGCAGCAAGAAAGCCTCAATAAGACAGCTCCGTAGCTACAACAAAACCCGCAGAGATGCCACCTATAAAGAGAAAGATCGCGTATGGGTGAGAAATTTTCCACAGTCAAGTGCACTTCACCATTTTAGTGCTAAACTTGCCAACAAATGGAAAGGACCCTATCGAATAATCAGACAGCTAGGACCAATAAATTATCGTGTGGCATTAGAAACCACTGGTGAGGATGTACGTACCGTTCATGTTTGCAACCTGAAGCCATGCTTTCCCACCGCTGACGAATTAGACCACCTGGAAAGGAAAAAACTTCAGGAAATCTTCCAAGAGTCCTCTGACGAAGATGAGTTTCTTGGTTTCTGACAGGAGCACTCTTCTTAACAGCCGAGGTTGTTTTCTCTAGAGGGGGAGAGTGTGGCGCAGCTAGAAAGTCACAACACATGACGTGTCCTGTTGATTGACTCCGCCAACGAATGGGAACGGCAGCGTAATCTGAAAGGAAGTGAGGTAATTGTATTTAAGGAGTAGTAAAAAGAGGAAAAGGAAAGGGGAAAAAAGTAAGAGTGGATTTGGGAAGGAAGGAGGACGACGGTGATCGCAAATATCTGTGGTAAAAAGACGCAGGGTTATCCGCGAGTGCACACTTTGCATGGTGCTGGGCGATCGATTCAGTGTTCTGAGGAACGATTTCTCAGTCCAAACTGAGGATACCAGTGCTGAGTGTGTTCGGATAGAGAGAGATGCCTATCCGTTGCCGAACATCACTGAAATCCTGGAGTCCCTCTCAGGTGCAGCCATATTTTCCACCATAGATTTAAATAGTGGCTATTGGCAGGTAACTATGAACCCAGAGAGCAAGTCTAGAACTGCCTTCATCACTTCCTCAGGCCTGTATGAATTTAATGTTATGCCTTTTGGGTTGAAAAACGCTCCAGCAACGTTCCAGAGGCTAATGGAGACGGTCTTGGGGGAGTTACGAGGAAAGATTTGCTTCGTGTATATTGACGATATCATTATATACTCACCCTCTCTGGCGCAGCATTTTCATGATCTCCAAACCGTCCTTTCCCATCTACAGTCCGCAGGTTTGACCATCAACCTGAAAAAGAGTACATTTTGTCTTCAGGAGTTAACTTTTCTCGGACATGTGGTCAGCCTAAAAGGTGTTTCAGCAGATCCCAACAAAGTGGAAGCTATCAGATCTTACCCAGTGCCTAAGAATCTGAAAGAAGTTCAGCGTTTTCTTGGGTTGGCCGGCTGGTATCATCGCTTTGTACCCCATTTCTCCCACATTGCTGAACCCATCAATGCCCTAAAGAAAAAAGAACATAAGTTTGAGTGGACACCTCAGTGTCAACAAGCCTTCAATCGGTTACAAGCATGTCTGACTTCACCCCCCATCCTGGGCCATCCTGATCTTAAGTTCCCATTTGTGGTATACACAGATGCCAGTGATACTGGACTGGGAGCAATACTAACCCAGCGAAAAGAACCAGGACAGGAAGAGGTTATTGCTTACGCTAGTCGAGCTTTGAACAAAGCTGAAACACATTATTCCACTACTGAAAAAGAATGCCTTGCCGTGGTTTGGGCTTTAGAAAGGTGGCAACACTATCTCGAACCAAAATTATTCACCATTGTCACAGACCATTCAGCACTGCAGTGGGTGATGAATTCCACTAGGACAACTAGCCGTCTGATCCGTTGGGCTCTTCGTCTGCAAAAGTTTGACTTTGTGGTTGAATACCGAAAGGGAAAACTCAATGAAGCACCAGATGCTTTATCCCAAATTCACTCCGTACCTGGATGCCATGTGTACTCCACTCAGAAGGAGGAACCTGGACTTCCAGTTTCAGCGATCGACATCTGGGAAGAACAACATAAAGATCCAGAAATTACCAAGCTGTTTCAGTCTCTAGCAGAAAAAAATTCTTCTGAGCAAGACCAATATGAAATAATTGAAGACAAATTGTATCACCGAACTCATCTGGCAAATGGACAAGTTCATTATAGAATCTATGTTCCTGCTACCCTTATCCCAAACATTCTACAACATTATCATGCGCACCCGTTAAGTGGTCACCTAGGAATTTACAAAACTTACCAGAGAGTACATCAAGTCGCCTTCTGGCCAGCCATGTGGACATCGGTGAAACAATATGTGAAAAGGTGTATGAAATGTCAAACATTAAAAAATGAGAATCGCAAACCTGCTGGAAAAATTCAACAGACCACCCCCACCCATCCAAACGAGATGTTGGGAGTAGATATCATGGGTCCACTGCCTCGTAGCTCTCACAGACATGAATATCTACTAGTGTTTGTAGATTATTATTCTCGATGGGTTGAATTATTCCCCTTGCATAAGGCTACTGCTCTAAATGTTGCTTCCCACCTCCGAGAAGAAATCTTCACTCGGTGGGGGGTACCTGATTTCATTTTGTCCGACCGAGGTACACAGTTCATGTCAGCCGTCTTTCAAAACATCTGTGCTAAATGGAAAGTCACACAGAAAATGACTACTGCATACCATCCCCAGACAAACCTAACAGAACGGGTAAACAGAACATTAAAACGATTTCAGCGTATGTGGGGGACAATCATAAAAAGTGGGACCAACACTTACCTGAGCTGCGGTTTGCCATCAACTCAGCAGTACAAGACACCATTGGCATGTCTCCAGCCGAGCTTCACCTCGGAAGAAAATTACAGGGGCCAATGTACAAACTGCTGCATGGACAAAATCTGTCTCCTACTGCTCCCTCTTATGATGTCACAGAACATCTATCCAAGTTGCAAGCTAGAGCTAAAGAATGCAGCAAGAAAGCCTCAATAAGACAGCTCCGTAGCTACAACAAAACCCGCAGAGATGCCACCTATAAAGAGAAAGATCGCGTATGGGTGAGAAATTTTCCACAGTCAAGTGCACTTCACCATTTTAGTGCTAACAAATGGAACAAATGGAAAGGACCCTATCGAATAATCAGACAGCTAGGACCAATAAATTATCGTGTGGCCACTGGTGAGACTGGTGAGGATGTACGTACCGTTCATGTTTGCAACCTGAAGCCATGCTTTCCCACCGCTGACGAATTAGACCACCTGGAAAGGAAAAAACTTCAGGAAATCTTCCAAGAGTCCTCTGACGAAGATGAGTTTCTTGGTTTCTGACAGGAGCACTCTTCTTAAACAACCGAGGTTGTTTTCTCTAGAGGGGGAGAGTGTGGCGCAGCTAGAAAGTCACAACACATGACGTGTCCTGTTGATTGACTCCGCCAACGAATGGGAACGGCAGCGTAATCTGAAAGGAAGTGAGGTAATTGTATTTAAGGAGTAGTAAAAAGAGGAAAAGG
>NW_015551023.1:137073-137454 GCF_001515605.1 Sinocyclocheilus anshuiensis | reverse complement strand
TCCGCTTGGGCACACTTTGTATGGAGCTGGTCGATCGAGTCAGTGTTCTGAGGAACGATTTCTCAGTCCAAACTGAGGATACCAGTGCTGAGTGTGTTCGGATGCGGGAGCTAAAGTGTGTGTTGCCCAGGTACCTTCCTTCATAGCCTCCAATTCGTCTTTCAAAGCTGAGTTCCAAGTCGACTTCTGGGGAGTAGCGGCTCATCTGTACGGCTGGCTGGCTGGCTTCGGCTGCACATATACACACCACTCGCTCTCGCCCCTTTTGTCACACACCTTCATTGTCCTTTGGTGTGTGAGTATATACAGTGGGTACGGAAAGTATTCAGACCCCCTTAAATTTTTCACTCTTTGTTATATTGCAGCCATTTGCTAAAATCA
>NW_015551023.1:130618-136596 GCF_001515605.1 Sinocyclocheilus anshuiensis | reverse complement strand
TAACAAAGAGTGAAAAATTTAAGGGGGTCTGAATACTTTCCGTACCCACTGTACATTTTTTTTTCTATTATAAGCTGAACAGTTTCCTATATCAATCTTGTTTGAATATATATTTACATATTTATTTTCCCTTTTCCTTTGTGGTTATATCCATTGAGAACTGGACTCTTGAATCTATCGAATTGAATGCGGGAATAGAGGGGACCGGCATCACCCGATATCCGAAACAGTTTTTTTCCCCCCTCCCCTCTCTCTCTTTGACGAGGTGTCAAGGAGTACCAGTGACATAATGATTTTTGTTGGACAGTTGTGCTTTGCGCATTTTTGTGCATTTATTCTGTTAATTTCTTTATTTTTGTGGTTGTTAAAAAGTGTAAACATATTTTGGTTTGTAACCGGTGGCTTTTAGAGCTCATCTGGGTTTATATAAATATTGACAGGCTTACTCCTGTCTGGCGCCCGAACACTTTAATTTAGTTATTTAAGTATTGATTTAAACTGTTTTCTGGGGCCCACCACCGTTACAGTATATAAAAGGGGACTTTTAAGGCACCGTTGTATGTTGGAGCACCGATTGTGCATCACTGCCCGAGGCCCGCCCATTCCGGTTTTGGCTCTTCCCGTCTCACAGTTTTCCGACGGGCAAACGTCATAGTGGTTAGTTGGCGGTTGCCTTTCTCATCCAACATGCTCCGGCTGTAATCCCGTGCCTTTTCGCCGTGTTGATGTCCGTTTGCGTGTGGGACCGGACTCGTGACTATAGCGACAACATGAAGGAGGAATAGTTCGATTAGTATCCATTGCATTCAGTGCAACCTGCGAGGCAACGTTCTTTGATGCTGCTGCTTTGTTGACGTTAGTTCCTGTGACTTAAAACAACCTGAAGGTATGGGCAACTACCGCTATTGATGTATAGTATTTTATGTGGTAAATAATTTCACGGTTAATTCTTTTCAGGAGGAATAGTTCGATTAGGATCCATTGCATTCAGTGCAGCCTGCGGGGCAACATTCTTTGATGCTGCTGCTTTGTTGAAATTAGTCCCTGTAACTTAAAACTGCTCTTTGGCGTGTGTTTGCGCTGTGTATCGGCCTCCTCCGTTAGACCAGTTTTTCTATGTGCATTTGTTTTTTTATTGCTGATTTATTTATTCTTGCTTTGTGTTTGTAATTACTTTATTTTGTATTTATTTTTTTGGTATATTTGTTTACGTTTATTCTCCAGTATATTAGTTTGTTTGTTGGTTGTTTGCTCATTTGTTCTTTAGTCTGTATTTGCTTTTGTGTTTTTTCTTGTATTTTTGTTTCTTATGGTTTAACCTTGTTTCAGTTTGATTGTAGGGAACATCTACCTCGATTTGATGAGACATTTTTAACCTCATAGCAGGTGTCTTGATTTTCTTTTGGATTTTGCATTTAAGTGTTAAGCATTGTACAATTGGTAGCATTATTTCTTTTGTTTTGAGATTATTTGGATAATTTTGTCTTCTATTGCAGGGCTTCCAGGCAGGCCGCTAGTAGGCCCTTGTGTGCGGTGGTGGGATTGCTTCGTTCAACATTTTGAGCCATGGGGTCAAGAGCGCTTGAGGTCGTGTTCATGGTTGCAACTAAGGGCTGCAAATGGGCTTTCAATCCCATATATTGGTTATATGGAGTTGGACATTGAGCTCTGTGGTAGGATGGTACCACGATGTGGGGTTCTGGTGGTCAGGGATCCTCCTGGTGGCTTACGCTCTCGAGTCCCTGGTGTATTGGAGATGAATGTACTGGGGCGATGCTACCAGGAACTCTTTGGACAGCATGGCCCCGCTTTGTTTGATTTTCCCCCGGTCTCTAGTGCACCACTTTCAGTTTTTCAAGCCTTACAACACTGCCATCAAGGTAGTGAGCAACCTTCTGTTGAGTGCATGACTAAGGTAAGGGTGCGTGGTCCTCGGGCATGTCGCGTCACAGGCGGTACTATTAAGTTGGTTGCGGCAACTTGTGCAGAACAGTTGGCAGGTAGTACAGTACTGTTTGAGCCCACTGAGTCTGGGTTACCTGAAGGGTTGTTAGCCTCCCCCGCCTTGGTGCGAGTGACTGGAGGCTCAGTTTATGTGCCGGTGGTTAACATGGGCACGTCTGATGTCCTACTCTTTCCACGTAGAGTTTTAGGCACTCTGGTTAGAGTGCAGGTTGTTAGTTTGCCAGCGGGTGTTACTGAAGTTAGACCCTCTACAGCAAATGTCTATTCTCAAGCCACCCTAGCAGCTAGTTCCACGGTTTCAGAACAGATTGCAGCGGTGGACCTGACTGCATTGCCAGAATTAGAACAGGGCAAGGTAAGGGCCTTGCTTAGGAAGTATCAGACAGTGTTCTCTGAACATGATTGTGATTTGGGATGTACAAGTCTCATCTCTCATGATATCCCATTGTTAGACGATGTGCCAGTGCGTCAGCTACATCGCCGTGTACCTCCCTCTGAGTATGAGGTTGTTAGGGCCCACATAAATCAGCTGCTGGAGTCTCAGGTAATCAGGGAAAGTTGTAGCCCGTACGCCTCTCCAATTGTGTTGGTAAAAAAAAGGATGGTGGTCTACGCTTGTGCGTTGACTATCGCCAGTTAAATGGCAAGATTAGACGGGATGCGTTTCCCTTGCCTCGGATTGAGGAGTCGCTGGATGCATTGACAGGGGCCTGTTGGTTTTCCACCATGGATCTAGCTAGTGGGTATAACCAGGTTCCTGTCACAGAGGGGGATAAGCAGAAGACCGCTTTTTGCACCCCATTTGGCCTGTTCGAATGGAACCGAATGCCATTTGGGTTGTGCAATGCCCCCTCTACCTTCCAGCGGCTTATGGAGAGGTTATTCGGGGACCAGCCGTGCCAGTCTTTACTCTTATATCTAGACGATATTGTGGTGTTCTCCAGTTCTATTGCTCAGCATTTGGAAAGGTTGGAGGTCGTTTTAGGCCGTCTGGACCGGGAAGGGTTAAAGGCTAGGCTGGAGAAGTGTGCCTTCCTCCAGCAAGAGGTGAGATATTTGGGTCATGTTATCTCTTCCAGGGGAGTGGCAACCGATCCTAGTAAGATCGAGGCTGTGGCCCAGTGGCCTCGTCCCTCCAGTATCACAGAGTTGAGATCCTTCCTGGGTTTCTCCAGCTACTACCGGCGGTTTGTAGAGGGGTTTGCCAAGTTGGCTGCCCCTCTACATAAGCTGGTAGGGGAGTTTGCTGGTGTAAAGGGTAAGCAGACAAGTAGGAGCTTTGCTAGTGCCTGGAGTGAGAGCTGTCAGGTGAGCTTTGAGGGGTTAAAAGAAAAACTTACCACCACCCCAGTACTTGCATATGCAGACTTCTCTAAATCCTTTATCCTAGAGGTGGACGCCAGCCATCAAGGTCTAGGGGCAGTCCTTTCCCAGGAAAATGAGGGTAAGGTAAGACCAGTGGCATACGCCAGTCGCAGTTTAAGGCCCACTGAGCGCAACATGTCCAACTATAGCTCTATGAAGCTGGAATTTGTTGCGCTCAAGTGGGCCATGACAGAAGTTCCGCGAATACCTGTTGGGTAATAAGTGTGTGGTATTTACAGATAATAACCCCCTTAGCTACCTGGCTTCTGTAAAGCTTGGTGCGACTGAGCAGCGTTGGGCTTCTCAGCTGGCAGCCTTCGATTTTGAGATCAAGTATCGTTCAGGTAAGAGTAATAAAAATGCAGATGCACTTTCACGGAGGGACCCCCGGAACCTGGTTTGTTGGATGGGTTGGCCCCAGGCACTGCAATCCCGGAGTCATTGCGGCCGTTAACTGGGGAGGTTGCTGCTGGAATAGTGACCCAATGTGTAGTTTCTACGCTTCCTGGTTATTCAGCCGGTGAGTTGGGTCCGTTGTAGGCAGCTGACCCGGTTATCCAAGAAGTGTTGCGATTCTGGAGAAAAGGTACTCGCCCGGGTCCTGATGAACGACGGCGAATGACTAAGGCAGCCTTAACATTGCTCCGTCAGTGGGACCGTTTGATGGAGCGAGATGGTATGCTTTATCGCCGGGTTCACTGCCCTAATGGTAAAGAGGAGGTGTTGCAATTAGTATTGCCTGTTGCCTTGAGGTCCGAGGTGTTAAGGCAATTGCACCAGCAACACGGACATCAGGGCAGAGAGCGCACCAACGAATTGTTGAGACAGAGGTGTTATTGGCCGGGAATGTTCTCAGCTGTGGCAAGTTGGTGTCAGGAGTGTGATCGGTGCCAGGCAGCAATGACACCCAGCCACTTGCTCAGGGTTTTATGGGACGGTTATTGTCATCTAGGCCAAATTACATTCTTGCGATGGACTTCACTGTTTTGGAGCCCACAAGCTCTGGCATTGAAAACATCTTTGTGACGACTGACGTTTTCAGTAAGTATACCGTGGCTGTTCCAACCAGGGATCAGCGAGCCGAGACCGTGCCCCAAACCCTGGTGACAGAATGGTTTTATCGGTTTGGCGTTCCGGGCCGTCTCCATTCTGACCAGGGTAGGAATTTTGAGTCCTTGTTAATACAGCAGTTATGTGAGTTCTACGGCTTGGAGAAGTCTCGTACCACTCCTTATCACCAGGCCGGTAACGGCCAGTGTGAACGTTTTAACCGCACCTTACATAATATGTTGCGCACTCTGCCAGTGTCCAGGAAACGAGATTGGGTAGCTTGTCTTCCCCAGGTTGTGTTTAGTTATAATAGCACTCCTCATCAGGCCACAGGGGAATCTAAGAGAGGGTAGTGTGCATGACTGGGTCTTGGAGCATCAAACGAGGCTCCAGGTGGCCTTTGCAGGTGCACGTGAACTATTGCAGGTCATGGCTGAAAGGCGCAAGGCCCATCATGATCAGCATGTCCGAGATGAACCACTGGTGGAGGGCTTGAGAAGGAAATTCTAAATAAACAAATACTCACTGATGTTGAAGTTTGATGCAAAATGTTTGATTTGTGTCTTATCTTAGGAGGTGCTAATTTAAATGGCTGGACGAGGTTATTTCTCACTTGTTATCCTAATTTTGTTGCTGCGTTTCATGTACAAATTATTGAGATCTGTTTGTAGTGGGGTCTAATTTATTGCTTATGTAAATTGTAATTGAAAAGTTACATCAAGATGCATGGAAAATGGAAATTTTTATGAACTGCACTAACTCTGGAGATTTAAAATGGACTCTTTTTTTAGAAGATGCCATATTCATGCACTTCCATTGAGAAATGCTCTGGAGAGAGTCCTGCACTTAAATGCCAAAGATTAAAGCTTTGTGTTGTGTGCTCTCCACATTAGTAGGTCACGGTCCTGGCATGCCATGTTTTACATTTTAAAAGCACGTTTATTTCGTGTGCATGTATTCTGTGATGTGTGAACACAGTTTTCAGGAAAATTAATAGATAGAAATTAGTGTTGTCAAAAGACCCGGTATTTCGGTACCAAGTCGGTACTAAAAAAATGAAAACGTTACGGTACCAGGTTTTTTTAAGTACCGGTGGTACCGAGTACCCAGTCAACCCGGTTCTTGATGCGCTATCCGAAAGCTATCCTCTTCCAGTGTTGCCAAGTCCGTGGTTTTCCCGCGGAATTGGGCTGCTTAACACTGTTGCCGCGGGTTGTTTTTCATGTCCGCGGGTTGAAAAACGACCCCATTAACGTGATATTTAGCCCCTGGAATGCGAATTTTACCAGGGGAACCCCGCCAAAACGCGCGTATTTTATCCCCGGGAGGCGATTTTTAACGGGGACTCCCTCGAAACGAGATTGGGCGGGTTTTGTTGTGAAAACCTGGCAAACACTTCATAAAAGCAGTGGCAACCTCAAGAGGAGGAAACGCATCAAACTAACAAAACACCCAGATCAAGTTCAAGCAGGTAAGTTTCAATTACATTTTCAATATTTAGAGCTTCTGTTATGAATATTATTCCATATTTTAATTTGAATTTCAGATTGAAATAAACATCGCCGTTAGCATATACGTAGTTAATCGTTAGCATAAGC
>NW_015551023.1:121501-130216 GCF_001515605.1 Sinocyclocheilus anshuiensis | reverse complement strand
CAACAGAACAGCAATGCATTTTATGGACGACTGTTTCGTGAACCTAGGAGAGGAGGTAATTCCGACTTTGCTATGACAATCTGGCGCTTCTGAATCAGCAACTGTAAGTATGTTTTGTTATTAGTTTAAGTATTTGCTATTGACTGTTCAAATGCAGAGTTTTGCGCATCGTGTGCGTGTGTGTGTGTGCACGAGCGAGAGAGAGAAAGCGAGAGAGAGCGTGAGAGAGCGCGAGAGAGCGCGAGTGAGAGAGAGAGAGAGAGAGAGAGAGCGCGAGAGAGTTACTTTTTTCATTAGTTGTGGAAAAACTTGAAACAATTTTAAATAAGTATAAAGAATGGCATTGGTTTTGTACATTTAATTTTTGTTTAACGTTATTAATAAAAATGTTGTTCAATTAGCATGTTTTTGTGTTTTGCTTTGGTACCGAAATTGGTACCGAGAACCGTGGATTTTCACTGGTATTGGTACCGAATACTGACATTTTGGTACCGTGACAACACTAATAGAAATATTATTTGTCATACCATAAATAATAAAATATAAGCAAGACAGCACAAGCAGTTCAGCCAGGGCTTTTTTGCAAGCAACCAGATTTTTTGTGATTGGTTCAGTCATTCAGTGAAACATAAGAGACTGGGGCTAGTTGTCACACTGTAAAAAATGAACCATGGTTCTTGTAATTTTCATTAAAAAAATTAAGTTGATAATTAAAAAGTGTGTATATGTAATTAAATAAATTGAGGTTCAGTGTTTTATAGGAAATATTGAGAACATTTCACTAATAAAACCATGAAATACGTTTTCCTCTTTTTTTTTTAAGGAAACTTAAGCGGTTTTAAGGCTTGAATTGAGAAACTGATTAAGCTGATAAAATTAAGTAAAGAAGGCTACCTATTTATATTAAGAGAATTAACTCAATTATGTTATTTAATTGTTAGTTCCTGGCATGCTTTGTATATGACTGGATATGAAGAGTAAATATTTAAATCAATTGCTATTTTATCTGTTTTTAAGTGAAACATTTGTTAATGTTTAATGTTCAGTTATGTTTGACAGTTGAAAGAGTTTCTGTTATGTTTGCGTTTCTGTCATTACCATTGTATAGAAGAGTAGAGCTTATGGTTAGGTTAACTGCATGTACTGCTACAATGAGGCATGATGCTTTGTTCAATGAGCAGTAGCTTTGCTAATGTTAGTTTAGTAACAAGTGCTATCTTACTTGAGCGGTCTAGCTTATATTTTTAACTGCACAAAATAATTCAACATCAAATGCAAATAGTCCTTACTCAAAATCACAGACTTTTGGGAATCAACTTAAGCACATTTAACAAGCAAATTTCACTAATAATGTTAAATACATTGTGTCATAATATGACAAATGTGTTTTTAGCAGTGGTTTTGTATATGTCTAATTAAAAAAACAAAAAACTCAGACAAGAGTCAGCTGAGCTATGTGATGTAGATAATTTTTAACTAAGATGTTCAACTTTATTTTTTATTTTTATTATTTATTTATTATTTATTTTAGTGAGGCAAGTTGTCAAATTTAAAATGCTATAAATTTATTCAGTTTACATATTGTTTGTTGAAACCATGGTTTGATATTTTTGTTACATGTAATACTTTTGCTGTTTTAAGTTGTTTTACTCTTCAAATATTTTTATTTTACTGACAAAATATCTTTTCTTCTGTGCAATTATTGTGGAAATGTTGAATATTCGTTAAAGGTTGTATATACAACTCATCTCAAAATGAGTTTATGAAGCACATGTGTGACAACAAATATTTGTTTTAATTATCGTTGTTTCTTTAATTAAGATTTGTCATCAGTGTGGCACCTGTCACTGAAGTTCAGCAGAATCTTATGACTTCCTCATGGCTTCCTCATGTAAATGCACTGTGGCTTCCTCGTGTAAATGCAGAGAAACATGATTAAACTATTTTATTAAATCAACATATTAACAAGGATAGGACTGAGGATAGGCTGT
Organism: Sinocyclocheilus anshuiensis; assembly: GCF_001515605.1. Classification (NCBI taxonomy): domain Eukaryota; kingdom Metazoa; phylum Chordata; class Actinopteri; order Cypriniformes; family Cyprinidae; genus Sinocyclocheilus; species Sinocyclocheilus anshuiensis. The sequence continues at coordinate 128,225 of NW_015551023.1, read as the reverse complement.
CTCCTGACCTTATGGAGAGTTTTCCATCTTGCTGTATTTCTTGAGAGAGGGGCAAATACTTGGAACTGAAGCTGTAACCCAGAGGAAAAAAGTTTTTATTGATTAAGATTCAGGGCCATAGCTGACCGTGCACTTTCTCTAGAATGCCAAAGGCTAAGCCTGCAGCGTAAATATGTCATCGACTGCTCAGGGTTGTGTCTCTGCCTTTTTCGAAAGGAAGCTTGATGTGAAATGGAGTTGCAGACATTTCACAGTGTTTTTTTTTTCTTTCAACCACCTTGAAGGGCCATTAGAGAATACATTTCAAACACAGTTTGCACAAAGTACTGACAGATACTGAAAAATAACAAAGGACTGTACTTAAAGCAGTTGGCATTGAAATAAGAAAAAAGTGAGTTTCATGACAGCTTCCACTGAGCATCTGTCAGGGGTGTAATGAGATTGCATGTGAACATGAATACTCCACTAACGATTTCCTTTTCTTTATATGGAATCACCTCACCAATGCTTATTCACATGGCGAGGTGCTAATGTACTTTTTTTTGTGTGTGTGTGGTTTGGTTTGACAGAATTTACTGAGCTCATTGGGAATTAATGAGCATCTGGAATTGTGTTCTAGAGCACATGGTGAGCATGACTGTGAAAATTATGCTTCAATGGAAAAACACTGTTCCTGCATTAAAATTGAGAACAGGACTATTCAGGACCAGGTTCATTAAGAAGATGGCTCTAGTATGTTTTAAACAGTGTACTATGGCAAAACATGTAAGGTGCAGTCTGGTCAGGAAAATGTAGCTAAAATTTTAGATCTATCCTTGAGCTGGTGGAGGAAATTCGATCCAAGTTTGAGTTGGAGAGAAGCTGTTCGGATATTCATACTGAATATTTATCAAATGAGAAGAATGTTCAAATCATAGATACGTACGTATGTGGATGCATTATTAGTGGATGTTTCTATGGGCCTCAATTCGTAAGCCATCTGCCGGAACGGAGTGCAAGTTGCCACCAGAGTTATACACATGGATATCTATATCTGCCATAGACTTCAGATGATTTTGCTAAACTAACACAATACAACAAGACAAAGCCATTTCTAAAATTAAATTAAATTAAAAACACAAACCAACAAATTCTTACCTGTAAACATTTATCCAGTTTCTTTGAGGATTTAAAATTCAGAGGCTTTTACAACCAGAGTCCTCAAAGTTAAATTGTACTTTTTTTCTACCAAATAATTTTCTTCTGTGTTGTTGTTAGTACATAATAGGTCAAAGAACATACATGTCAAAGGCAAATGGTGGATGTAGTTAGTATATGGGGGAATTTATTTATATTACACACCAACCTACTTAAAGAAATAACCAAAAAATGTATGTATGACCTGCTTTTTATTTAGAAAATAACATATTTTGAAGAACATTGGGAACCAAACAACATTGTAGCCCATTGACCTTGAGCCGGGACTCAAACTTGGTGCACTTGCACATGAGGCTATCGGCACTGACGATGACAGAGTTTTTACTTTTGGGTAAACTATTTTTTTAATGAGTGCTCTTCATTATCACAGTCTAGTTCTTTATTGTATATGCGGTAAATAGTATGAAAGTACCTTGATTTGGATGCATAGGTTCTGTTTGACCCTAATAGGCATGTACTAATACTGTAAAGACTCTTACCATCAATACCGACCACTGTGTTGAAGCTGCTGTACTGACTGTAAGGATATCAGACTTCTCTGGTCATGATTCCCATTTCCCCTGTTTCTGAGAACATTTATATGCTTCTATGCTGCTTCGTCTCTAGAGAAGATATTATTCAGATGTAACATTTGTCCAGGCTGATGTGATGGCGCCCAGTGATCAATATTTAGTCTCAGTCATGACTGCAGTGTCTCTTGGCACCTGGTCAAACAGAGGAAAATAACCTTTCCATCGGTGTGAGGGTCAGTTCCATCATGATGGAAAAGCACTTTGTCTGGCCATTTGCTTCATGACCCTGAACAAGTGATTGGAGAATTTACACCCAAACTCACGGTATTGAGTTTATGAAATAGACGTTGAATTACAAAGGCATTTTTTACACAAGGAAATTTCATCATGTAAATCGATCGGGGAAGTCATGGCCTAATGGTTAGAGAGTCGGACTCATAACCCAAAGGTTGTGGGTTCGAGTCTCGTACCAGCAGGGATTGTAGGTGGGGGGAGTGAATGTACAGCGCTCTCTCCCACCTTCAATACCACGACTGAGGTGCCCTTGAGCAAGGCCAACCCCCAACTGCTCCCTGGGTGCCGCAGCATAAATGGCTGCCCACTGCTCCGGGTGTGTGTTCACGGTTTGTGTGTGTTCACTGCTGTGTGTGTGCACTTTGGATGGGATAAATGTCACTTCATGTCACTAAATGTTTAAAAAAAATTTTTCCTTGTGGTGTGCATTAATGGGAATTAAATGCATGGACTTACTGCATGCCAGCCAGGATTAATTGTACTATTATTTCGCATTTCTGGCTGCTGCTGTGTTTCCTTAAAATGAATGGGTAATGAACAATTTGAGACAACCTCCATGCATCTAATTAAGAGTAATGGCAGTATATGGCATCTCCCTGTACGGAGTTATTCTTTCTTGGAGGCAAATTCAATTACTTTCATTTCCGCCCACTGCCTGAGGTAAAGATCACAACGTTTCCAAAGGAGATAATTATTAGTGTTAACTTTAGAAGATGCACAGGTCTCTGGCCCTAAACACAGATGGGACCTAATGCAAAAACCCTGATTGAAAGGTTCAGTTACACGCTAAATGTTTCATGCCTTGGTTAGCTTTTCTGGGCAATATAACTGACATACTTGTAGAACACCAAAATAATGCTTTCCAGGTTAATTTTATTGTACTGTTTCATAGAAATTAATAATGAAATTATTAAAATAGTCAGAAATGTTGATTCAAAAGCACAGTAATTTTCATCTTTGCACAGTGTCTTCCAATGAAACAATATGAGAAACATTTGAAAATGTTCTCAAATGAAGAAAAATGTTTTGACAAAGAAATAAAGTTATTTCAGTACTTTCGGTATCGGATGAAAACAGTTCACATACCCATATTTCTTATAACATTGGTGGCAATAAATATGAATTTTAAAGTATATATATATTGCTGACAGAAATGTGACAAAAAGCCTTACACATTTAAAGCCTGCACATCAGTAAACGTTCCTCTAAATAAATACTTAATAAATAACTTGTACTGTATAAATAAATGCATGTGATATTTGTATTCATACTATAAAGGTGCTTAATCATTTAAAAGTAGCTGAAGCTTATTTGAATTCAAATTGAATTCGGAAAATCTACAATACTCATATTACTGAGGGCAAAGCAGGGAGTTTAATTGAAGGGACGTGGCTCTTCCATAAGCATAGAGAAGTAGAATCACATTATATTAATTTTTAAATAAATATTATTCAATATTAAACGATATTGAGAATTATCTCTACCTCCAATGTTCATCTTTGTGTGAGAAATAAAGACCCATTCAGTGGTCTGCATTCATTCTGCATAATTTTGGGGGGAGGATGTCCTCTGGTCGGCCACTGGATGCAGGCAATGGATTAAGGCTTGGCCCTGGGACCGGAGCAGGTATTGGGACCAGTCTGTGATGCTCCAGTTCTCCTGCCGACTGGGTGTGGGCCTCTGAACCCAGCTTAAGAGGTTTGAGCTTGAGCTGATTTACCGCCTCCCCTTGACCCACCAGGGATCCGTGTCGCTGCACCCTGAGAGGCAGGTCACCCGTGCTGGAGGCCTTTTCCGTTGGCTGCGTGCTTCCAGTTTTAAGGACCTCTTTTCCATTCTTAGAGCTCATACGCTGGAGCTTGCTAGGTAATTTGGACCCAGGTTCTTCGGTGTGAGGAACCCAATCTAAAGAGAAGATGCGCTCTCTGCGATTACGACCATCAAGCAATGTGAGTGAGAGAACAGGATGGGGGGAGGGCAGGGAAGATTTTTCATCCTGCTCCTTCACACTGTATGGAGGAGTGGGCACCTCAAAAGTGTTGTGAAACTGAGAGTAATCCACCCTGAAGAATCCCTCCTCCAGTGACATGACGGGGAGGAAGCGGTGACCCCACAGAACCTCATTCTCTGTGTAAGAAGTTCGTGCCTGGCACGTCATGCCTGAAAGGGAAGCCATAGATTCATATTAGAATGAAAAGACAGAAACAGAATATATGAATACAATATAATTGCTAAACACAAATTGCTAGACAGAACCAGTGTTACCAGTGCGTTGTTGTGCATATAATACTCAGCATTGCAATTCCCCATACAAATTATTCACATTACTCTAAATGTTAAGATGTAGTTAACCCTCTAACAAAAGCAAAACATATTTTTGATTTGTGTGTGTGTCTGTGTGTGTGTGTGTGTGTGTGAATTAACACATTGTGGTAATGTCTGATACTAACCTGTAGTTTCTACAATGCCTTCTAGGATGACGACAATCTCAAACTGCTCATTCATGAGGGAACGCTGAGACAGGTCGAAAAACGGGCTATTGGAATTGATCTCATGACATATTGTGAGGGGGGAGACAAGAAAAAGTTGGTCAGCACCCGTTCCAAATCCCACATCCAATTCCCGCTGATCCAACGGTAGAAACTCTCCCTCAGGGGTTTGACGAGACTAAAGCAAATACAGGGTGAGATAAGCGGTTAAGGCACATTCACAATTTCTCTTTCATATACTAGAGTTTGTAATACTACATTTAATCTCGACATACACCTCGGGATTTTTTAATTAAGATCTCAGCCTGTGGTGCTCAGTGGTGAACTAAAAATTAATTGTGCTGATAGTAATGTTTATTTGCACATGCTGCCTCTGCTGTTGTGGTATTGGATTCACTGAAGGAATTATGCAAATCAGGTAACAGCACAAACATGCCCCAAAAATCAGTACTGAACACAGTTTGCATGATACAACCTTTAGTCATTTTTTTGCCATTTATCTTTGCAGTGGTGCAACAATCATTAAAACTACAGATATTCCATGTAGACTCTCAATTATGAGGTCATAAAATCAAATGTGAAATTGCACTGCTATTTAAAAGAGTTTTCGTTCAAGTATAATATGACAGTGACAGCTGTGTCCTGTAGTGTGTCAACTACCCATCCACAGACAGAGCAGGGGGCAAAATTGCATGACATATACCTCTGGTTTTATATCTAATATTTACAGATGTCTGCACACACAACAAAATAATTTAAAGGGCATCTTCAGTCAACAACCACAGTTTGTTAATCTACCTTTACACATAGCCTTGTGTTTCCATATTAACATTAGAGATGTGGGCAGTGAAGTCAGCGGGGTAGGCTGCCTGTGCCGAAGGCCACAGATGGTGAACAGACTGAGAGCACCACAATCACAATTCCCAGGAAAAGAGTGAGAGTTTTCACAAGTATAGATGCAGTGCCACTGTCACAGAAACACGCACACACCAAAATACACAAATGTTCTTATTTTAAGGAAATTATAACACACAAGTGCAAAACCTTCAAAGGGGAACACAAGATGTGTCATTTGCCAGTGTGATAAAGGTAGTGGAGAGATATCTGCTGACAGTCCTTGACTGCTGCTGAAACTAAGTGTGGATGGCACTTCCCACATATGCGTGTGAACCCAAAGCACATCACATATTAGAATGTCATCAATGTAACTTTTGAGGTGTCTTTTTTTTTTTTTTTTTGCTCTGCTTTTGCTTGCAAATTGTAATATTTAGCTATTTTTAATTTAAAATAAAATATTTTTTATAAATTATTTTGTGAATACTTTTCACATTTCGATGCAAACACTTCTAAAAAAATTTTTTATGTCTTTTTTCAAAGTGAGGCTGCAAGGGGAGGTAAGACAGTTCCCTGGAGTTCAGGCGTAGGGAGCTATGAGACAAATATTCTCTTCGTTCCTCGCAGCTCGTACCCAGCATGAAGTCCCTGGTGATATTTAATCATTTTTGTCAAATCCCTCAGCCTGAGTGAGATGCTATAGAAAGCCCTGCCATTCTAACCACAAAACTCGAGGGAGGCCATCGTCTTCGCATGCAAAATCCACATGATTTTCTTTCAAATATCTGTAGAAAGAAACATGTCAAATCTTATGGAACACAGCATGCAGTTGCCAGTTTAGACAGATGAGTGCAGGAAATGTTGTGTGTGTGTGTGCATTGCATGGATGTCAAATGAACTTTTTTGACCCGAGGGAAAACTTTCAGTTGCAAATTTCAATGACTGACAACATTTTAATTTCCAAAATGTTGATCATTATCTTTCTGAGACACTCTCAAGACAGCCTGGGCCAGTAAAAACACTGTATAGTATAAACACTTCTCAGGCATTAGCCATAGTAAACAGCAGGGGTGTGAAGTAACGAATTACAAATACTCACGTTACAGTAATTAAGTAGTTTTTATCAGTAATTGTACTTTTTTTGAGTAGTTAAAAAATTTAAAGAAGTTCCAGATCTATACTTGTGCTCTTATTATTTCAGTTATTTTGCCTTTAATGTAAATAAACACGTGCAAACAATATACTTGCTCTTGTAAATTTATTTGGTTGTTAATTACATTGTGCCAGCTGTCTCTTTAATACCGCGTGGTTTACATACTTGTGGCTGCTGATTGGGCTGACATGTTTGACACACCCACCAAACAAGAGAAAACGCATCTCAAACCCCGTTGCACACCG
>NW_015551023.1:119796-121366 GCF_001515605.1 Sinocyclocheilus anshuiensis | reverse complement strand
GCCTGAAATTTGGTGTGAGGTTGCGGGTATTGCATACAGTGTTAACTCCCGCAAGTGCCACGTTCGGTAAATTCCCACTCACTTATAAGGCGCGATCTGCGCTGCCTCGTCTCTCTCTCTATCGCGTGCGTTCTGCAGCAGTCACTTGGATAAGTCGTTGTTGCTTGTTGAACTTGTTGACTTTTGATGAGTTTGAGCGCGTGATGTGCGCTGTGAAAAAGTGTGTTGGAAACACAAATTGAGAACCAAATCTGCACCTTATTGATGACCAGTGGCATTAATATACTGCATCTGTGCCAGCACGTGATGTAATAAATCTGCAGCTTGTTAATAAAGTTTTTTTTTTTAATACAAAAAACCAAACCAAAAAAAATATTTTATACAATCCGCCTTCATTTAGCAAGTGCATGGCAGTCAAAATTAAAACTGCTGGATGATAGATACTCTTCATTCTTTATGACAAATAAGATAATGTGAATTACAGAATGTACAACGTTTTTAAAATGTATCAATTGCGGTGTACAGCATTTATTATGAGGGGTAGAATCCACAGCGCAGTACTCACTACTCATGAGTACTTTTAAATAGGCTACTCTTTTACTCTTACTCAAGTAGTTTTTTGGACAAGTACTTTTACTCTACTCACACTACATTTTTTGGAAGGTAAATGGTACTTGAGTATATTTTTTCAGTACTCTTTCCACCACTAGTAAACAGTAAAGGAAAGCAAAAGAGACTATAATTTTCAGAAGCAGAGTGCTTACGCTGCAGGCCGCTCTGAGAGTGATAGATGGGCTGCTGTTTTTTTCCTAGCGTTCTGAATAGGCCAGTAACGAGCAAAGGGCAAAATGGAAGGGAGGAAGGTGCTTATGAAGTCAACCATCCATCATCCCATGCTCACTGCATTGCGCCTACTGTGGTGTGGTGAGAACCATGTGTCAATCATGCTCTTCTTTTCTCAGAACACAGCCTCCCACCCCAACAGCCGCCTTCTGTGTTTCTACTCCTTTCCACTCTGTTCAGTCCCATGTTTTGCGTATTGCTTAATCGCAAATCCTGGAGTGCATTTTCTTTGCCCTTTCCCCATATGTGACCCTGGATCACAAAACCAGTCTTAAGTAGCATGGGTATATTTGCAGCAATAGCCAAAAATACATTGTATGGGTCAAAATTATAGATTTTTCTTTTATGCCAAAAATCATTAGGATATTAAAGGGGTCATATGATGCGATTTAAATTTTTCCTTTCTCTTTGGAGTGTTACAAGCTCTTGGTGCATAAAGAAGATCTGTAAAGTTGCAAAGACTAAAGTCTCAAATCCAAAGAGATATTCTTTATAAAAGTTAAGAGTCAACCACGCCTATCTAAAACGGCTCGTTCTAACACGCCCCCACATGTCTACGTCACGATGTGGGAAGATTTGCATAACGCCGCCCAAATGTTCACGCAAAGAAAGAAGGCTAATAATAACTTATTCTCGCTGTAGTATTGTTGCTGCCGCCATGTCGTGAAGGCACTGTGTGTTTCGTTGTGAAAGCGAAACTACTTTGTTTGGTCTTCCAAAAGAGGAC
>NW_015551023.1:118302-118556 GCF_001515605.1 Sinocyclocheilus anshuiensis | reverse complement strand
TTCTCCGATCACAAATGCAGACATGGTTTTATGTTTACGCGGCGCGATGCAACGCAACGCGTAAAAAGACAGTATAAGTCATTATAATCCATGTCCCCACTGGATGCAACAAATGCCTCATTTATATTGGGTTAATGTTTTTGTCTCGTCGCTCAGGCCGGGACAAGGCATCACAATATGGTAAGGCCGTAACATTTCCGTCATACGCTTGAGGTATTCGGCCAATCACAACGCACTGGATAGCTGGCCAATCA
>NW_015551023.1:115583-118189 GCF_001515605.1 Sinocyclocheilus anshuiensis | reverse complement strand
GTATGGTAAGGGGTGTAACATTTCCATCACACGCTTGAGGTATTTGGCCAATCACAACGCACTGGATAGCTGGTCAATCAGAGCACACCTCGCTTTTCAGACCAATGAGCTTTGTAAAAATCGACTCGTTTCAGAAAGGCGGGGCATAGAGGAGAAACAATAATGTACAGTATGTGGAAAATAATGTGTTTTTTTAACCTTAAGCCGCATAAACATTTCATTACACCAAATACACAAAATAATGTTATTTTTAGCAACATCATATGACCCCATTAAGTAAAGATCATGTTCCATTAAGATATTTTGTAAATTTCCTACCATAAATATATCAAAACTTCATTTTTGATTAGTAATATGCATTGCTAAGGACTTCATTTGGACAACTTTAAAAGGCGATTTTAAATTTTAATTTGCACCCTCAGATTCCAGATATTCAAATAGTTGTATCTCGACCAAATATTGTCCTATCCTAACAAACCATACATCAATGGAAAGCTTATTTATTCAGGATGATGTATTAATCAATTTCGAAAAATGTACACTTAAGACTGGTTTTGTGGTCAAGGGTCACATATGTTCTCTCACTCTTTCATCATTCTCACTGGGGAAGCACGGGTGAATTCTGCCATTTGAAGATTGTACAGTGTAAAAACGAATTTAATCAGTATTTTTGTTTTGGTTTCCAGTAATAGCAAAAGTGTGTTAAAAAAAAAAAAAAGACTTATGACTTGCGTAAACCTAACTAAAAAAAAACAACAACAAAAAAAATCTATTTCTGTCATGACAACTCTCGGAGGGATTGGCATGGTAATGTACATGACAATGTTAATGTATTTGGTCTTGGTGGAATAGATCTGCTACGCTGCTGTGGCAGAGCAAGTACCGAGACTTGCTACTGCCAATACATCCACAACATGCTGCTGTAAGCATGTAAGAAATATTGCTACTGCAAATATAATATACATGAAATAACCCCCATATAGCATACATGAATCACCTCGTAGCAGATCTATACAGGTGGAGCTGGGGAAGGTGGGGGGTTTCTGAAGCAAGATGCACTGCTACTGCAAGCACTAGTCATATATTTGAATGTTGAGCAGTGAGCTCATTGGCTACTGATACAGGAGAGAACCAATCAGCTGAGCCATGTGATGATGTCATTAGGTCAGATTGAGTTAGACCTATCGGACTGCACCATCTAGAGTTGTCATGACAACTCTCGGAGGGGATTGGCATGGTAATGTACATGACAATGTTAATGTATTTGGTCTTATAGATCAAATAGATGGCGGAATACTTGCTACTGCCAATACATCCACAACATGCTGCTCACAGCATGTAAGAAATATTGCTGCTGCAAATATAACATACATGAAATAACCCCCCACAAAGCAGGAGACATAGAACGGACAATACAAGCCAAAACAAGAACAAAACACCCCCCAAAAAGCAGATCTATCGCCAAGACATATGTAATGCTGCTGCTCCGAAGAGCCTTGTGAACCACGTGTATTACTATATGAATGCCTGGGCTACCATGCCGAACGGCTAAATACTAGTGGCCTATGACTATGTGTGCCTGTGCTACTACTCCGACCAGCTTACCTCTAATTAGACGAGCACTATGTGTAATGTTAATTAAAGGTGATCTATTATGCCCCTTTTTACAAGATTTAAAATAAGTCTCTGAGCCGACCGGCTTAACGCTAGTGGCCTATGACTATGTGAGCCTTGGCTACCACTCCGACCGGCTTAACTATAGTGGCCTATGGCTATGTGAGCCTTGGCTACCACGCCGACCGGCTTAACAATAGTGGGCTATGACTATGTGAGCCTGGGCTACCACGCCAACTGGCTTAACTCTAATTAGACGCGCTCTGTGTAATGTTTAATTAACAAAATGGATATACGTTGCAACCCGATAGATAAGACCCCAGCACCCACCTGAGCAAATATCATAATTTAGTCATTTGATAACTGCTGTTACATTCCCCACTTCACCAGTCCCAGCGGCAGCGTAACAGCTTGTTAATTCATGTTCGTGCAATGATGAGACGGACAAAGTTAGCCGAATGCATGCCATTTTACTCTCTCGTGCAGATAAAAGTTGTGAAAGTTACAGTGCACAAAAACCCCTGGGTGGACTGACCTGAATGAACTGAAAAAACATCGACCTTAGAAATAACGAACGTGAACACTGGGATAATCTCTGAAGTATATGGCGAACCCCGTTGACAAGCATACACAAGAATGCTTATTTCATTTAACGTGTTTCATGTCTGTTACTATCGGTGTGTCCTCAGGGCGATTACATATGCTCTAAAATGCATTTTGCTCTAGCTGTATAAACACAGGGAAGATGCTAAATGCTGCTGCTAATATGCTTAATATTCGCTCCTGCATACAATGCAAACTGCTAACATGATACTTTGTTTGATTATGGTTGATCATTTTTTAATTCAATTAGGCAGACCACGCAATACACAGCGATATGGATTAGAAGAGCACTAGTTATTACGGCAAGCACTAGTCATATATTTGAATGTTGAGCAGCGAGCTCATTGGCTACTCATACAGGAGAGAACCAATCAGCTGAGCCATGTGAT
>NW_015551023.1:105835-112894 GCF_001515605.1 Sinocyclocheilus anshuiensis | reverse complement strand
CTGTAGTTCATGAAGTATTAAAAGGACATTTTAAATGTATTTTAAGAAATACACTTAAATTGCACTAAATATACTTAAAGTGGTTCCAATTTAACACAATTTCAATATATTAAATATATTACAAATAGATTAAAATCAAACTTAAATATATCTTGAAATACACTTAATATACTTAAAGTTGTTTCAAAATAATACATTTAATATGCACTTAGTATAGTATAATTTAAATATAGTAAGTATGTCTGAAAAAGCACAATTTAAATATATTTCTTTTTCACCTGGGGTGATCTTCAGCGTCTCCCGCAACACTGTCATTGATATGACTGCGATAAGCGTGTGCTTCTGACGCTGCGTGCAGCTGAAATCAACCACACACTCATCACAATTAAAATATCGACCTTAGAAATAACGAACGTGAACACTGAGATAATCGCCGATGTTGACATGCATACACAAGAATGCTTACCTGTTTCATGTCCGTTACTATCGGCGTGTCCTCAGAGGGATTACATATTCTCTAAACTGCGTTTTGCTCCAACTGTATAAACACAGATGCTAAATGCTGCTGCTAACATGCTTAATATTCGATTCTGCATACAATGCAAACTGCTAACATGATGCTTAGTTTAAACTTAAAAAATGCTGGGTTGTTTCAACCCAATTTTGGGTCAAATAAGGACTAACCCAACTGTTGGGTTAAAAAGTTCATTTAAAAATTTAACCAAAATTTAACCCAACAGTTGGGTTAGTCCATATTTGACCCAAAATTGGGTTGAAACAACCCAGCATTTTTAGAGTGTGGTTGCTCATTTTTTAATTCAATTAGGCAGACCACACAATACACACAGCAATATGGATTAGAAGAGCATTCACTTATCTTAGATGGATAGGTCTAACTCAATCTGACCTAATGACATCATTATCACATGGCACAGCTGATTGGTTCTCTCCTGTATCGGTAGCCAATGAGCTCTCTGCTCAACATTCAAATATATGGCAAGCACTAGTCATATATTTGAATGTTGAGCAGAGAGCTCATTGGCTACCGATACAGGAGAGAACCAATCAACTGAGCCATGTGATAATGATGTCATTAGGTCAGATTGAGTTAGACCTATCGGACTGTGCCATCTAGAGTTTCATGCCAGAACTCAGTATTTGTCAAAAAGGTCAAATAAATAAATCAATAATAATGCCAAATATATTCTTGAAACCCAGATGTAATTTAGTAATGTTATCCATTTTCTCAAGCAATTTTTTTAAATGAAGCCTAGATATTTTTACTGAAAACAAACCAAAAATATGAATTAAAATGTTTTATTTTGCTGTGTTCCAGTTCAGATCATGTTTTTGTATTTTCTGTCATGTATTTTATAATTATTTTGGTTATTTTATTTTTGGTAATTTGTTTTGTATTTCAGCCAATTACAGCTGAAAGATGAGCTGGGTAGGTGATATGGTAACTCATGAAATAACACACTGTATTTGCTTGGACATGTGATTCGCTTGAATTACTTAAGATGGCATGGAATTTTAAACAACATAGGAACATCTTTGCCCTTTCAATGGTCATGCAATGTGACCTTGGACCTTACAAAGTGTTACTCTCCTACTGTCAGAATTTTTGAGCTGAAGGTATAACACTCCGCTCATATTTAATCTCAGGCTTCAATAGCTTAGTGACAGTTCACATCGAGCCAAAGGAAATGCACTTTGTGTCCAAGAAGCATACTCTTACCGCAAGGCTTCGCTCGGGAATCCATATAATCAGAATGGGAATGTGTCCAATTAATTTATGCACGTCATTGCTCTTTGTTCTGAGAGCAAACAAGATCTCTATGCAAATCAGAGACTGCTGAGATCGGATTGCATTATATTAGAGGTGCAAACAGGCATTGGACAATTTTACAGTATGGCGAGCTCTGTTTAAAATCAATGCAAGCTCACATGTCACGTGAAGCATCAAAACATCCAACATTGCTCTTAACTACGTTCAGAACCAACAACAAAATTTATGTAGGATATTTTCCCTATAGCATTGTTGAGAGATGCGCCTTTGTGCTCTTAAAACCTGTACGCAAACACACACCACTATCCACATGGGATCTATTGACATTAGTAGTATTTTCTACAGAAAGCGCTACCTTGATGAGCTTGCACCTGATCTGCGCCGACACCATGTGACTATTCCTGAGATTTCCGACCCTAAACATGAGGCACAGCTTCCCGTCCCTTTGTGAGATGACCGCGTCCTGGCTGAACATGAGGGTCTCTGCGCGTTTCTTGGGCTGAGACATCTTGATGAACATACAGCCGATGAGAAACGCGTCCACGATCGAGCCCAGCAACGTTTGGAACAGGAAAAGTAAGATGCCCTCAGGGCACTTCTCCGTTATGTATCGGTACCCGTAACCTATAGTAGTCTCAGTCTCGGTGAAGAACAGGAAAGCAGAGGGAAAGTTGTAAACGTTGGCGACGCACGGCGTGTACGATTCGTCGTGGCCGTGGCCGAGGTCCCCGCGGATGTACGCGATGATCCACCACATAGATGCCATGATAAGCCACGCGACTGTGTACGTTAAAAGGAAAATGAGCAGGTTCCAGCGCCACTTGAGGTCCACGAGCGTGGTGAAGATGTCAGAGATGTACCTACTGGTCTCGCCGCCAAGGTTACCGTGCTGGACATTGCAGCGCCCGTTTTTCTCCACGAACCTCTGGCGCTTTCTTTTGGCCGGGGCAGAAAAGGAAATAGCACGGTTGGTGTTCACCACCTGATAGTCTTCGCCGAATTTTCGCCTGATCGCAGACATGATGCGCGAGCCACAATTGTTAGACGAGCACGCTAGAAGGCTGCCTTAAGTTTCGCGCGGGTCTGTTTCCACACGTTCGCCGTGGCGCTCCATAGATCGGCAACTTCGCTTGCAGCCTTTCAGTTAAGATTATTTATGTTATCCTCAAATTGATCAAATGTATGGATGCGCCAAAAAAAGTAATTTAGTAAAAACAGAGCAAGTACTCGTCTTTCTCGCAACTTCTCTCAGTTTGGAGATGTATAGTGTAGATAAACTGCGGCACCGAATCTGAACTGACGCGCGCTTCTTCTACCTATACGAGAAGAGAGAGAGAGAGAGGTTGAGCAAACGTGCTTGTGCGTGTGTTCAAACCATTGAGTAGCAGTAGTAGTGTGAGGAGAAAGGGGTCGTTTCGCTTGAGTGCGTTGTGTCTGCTGAAATATTAGCATTACAGTGCCATCTACTGAGGGCATATTGACTTCTTCTTCTTGGTGTTTAATGGCGGATGAGGGCATATTGACAGATGAAAACTCTGCCTAAAAAAAGAACACTGATGTTTATCAAAATCAAATTACTATAATAAAAAAATATTTGAAGGAAAACGTACTTATAGAAAAGCTAACAACAATCAGATTTCCAAGTTAAATAATGACAACAGGTTACAAAAAAACAAAAATGCCAAAATAAGTAAGTTCAAAGAAAATTAAATATAGTAAGTGTTACTAAGCTTTTTATTGCAAAACACAGTATACAAAAGCTTTATGTGAATGTAAATTGCATAACATAGTTCTAGGATAGACTACACCTTATTTTGTCAGCTGACACACACACACACACACACATATATATATATATATATATTAAAATCTGAAAAGTTGTTGTCCCATCCAGTTTATACAGTCAATGATGGGCGTGAATGAAAGTTGGTTATTTAAATATTTAACAAAACAAATGTCGGTGAGTCCGAATGTACATTTATTTCAATTTATTTCTTGTAGAGTGTTCAGTAAAATCCGTTTATAGATAGATAGATATGTTATATAAAAGTATATATAGCCTGATTAGAGGATTAAGCATGCTAATAATAAAAAATAAACCGTCACGGCAATTTTGTAAAGAACAGGACAAAGTCGCAGATGTTCAGATAGGCACAATCTTAATTTGCATAGTGGCCCCCTGCTTGACTACTCCTGCCTGTATCCGTCTGTCTCCTCTCACCAGTGTTGCCAGACGTACGATTATTATCGTATTTTTACGATAATTTTGACCTCTGTACGATCAATAATTTAAAAAATCCCATAATGTACGATAATTTCAGAATTTTGTGACTCTTCAAATGACGGTAGTTTTAATCATAGGGTTTCTATACTCATCCACGAAATCGGCTCATTACAGACACTATAAATGCGCTCGTGCACACCTCAGAGTGTGTTAAGAATTCAGGAGGGTGCCTTGCTTTTAAGCCAACGAACACTATCTTGCGGTCCATGACGGCAAGAACCCCCTCAACATCTGGCAACACGCAGGCTTCCGATGACAGAGACTCACAGGGGGAGTTATTTATCTAGTTTTTTTTTTATCTATTGAGGTAATTTGCAGGTTGTGTCAAAAAGTTGTTTGTCTAGATAAATAGCTGTATTCTGTACGTTTGACTCATGTACGATAATTTTGAGCTTCTGGTACGATACTTGGACATTTCCAATCTGGCAACACTGCCTCTCACGACCCGTCCGCTCAACCCATAATTCCCAGCGTCGACACAACATGGAAGAGGCCAACAGCTGCAAGAGAACAATGTTTTGGCTGTAAAGTAACTCAAAGAATCGAGCGCCGGGATTCATTTGAATGCTACGAGTCGGCCGTGGTCATGTTCATGTTCAAGTAAGTGAGATTGCGTTTGTACTATTTATCTATGCCCGAGGTTGTAAAGATGAGGGATTGCGCACGGCTGAGAGCTCCAAATGAAATCACAGCCGCTCAAGCGAGAGATGCGTTTCAGCGCCGAGCATCATTGTTTCTGCTGCTTGAGACCGATGCAATTAAGGCGCTTTTAGCAAAAAATTAAATCTACCTTTGCAGGCGTACACATATACCAGTCTCAGTGTGCTCTTTACGTCGCATATTCACGGCGGATTGTGTTACTGTGTGGGCTATAATTAGTGATGGTGACGAATGGATGAATGGTCATGATTTATCATACTCGTGTACAGGGCAAGCACGAGAAAATTGCAGCACTTCAGTTCTTATCAAATAAACTAACGTTAAACTGGAAGCGCACGATTCTCAGTGTATCTGGCTTCGTTTGTTGTAATGAGAGTATAGATTATAGTGCGTCGCGTGCGGTGTGAAGATGTGCTGTTAGCAGTAGCTCTTTCATCTGCATGCTATTGCTGGCTAGCCCCGTTCGTCACGTAGTTCAATAAAACACGTAATTTTGCTTGTGTCTTTAAGTTTTTAATTTTCTTATAGCGTATTTGTGTCGAGAGGTATCTATATGTACACAAACTAGTTTTTTTTTTAAATCTTATTGAAGTTCTCATGTCTTACTCTTTCGCTTTAGTTAGCCGTTAGCTGCTAATGGAATCGTTTAGATGGAGATGTGTTCGGTAATTGTGATGAACGGCTAACGTTAGATTAGCCGGGTTTGATTAAAGGGGTTACATTTTACAGTTCAGCTATGCAAACGTGTTAAGTAAACATAGCAATTACATTGAATTAAACTACCTAACTATGTAAACGTGATACAATAATAAAAAAATCATATGTTTAAAACCGGGTTATATCAATAAGATTAAGCAGCTATCCATTAACGTTAGCTGATCACAATAGAGAACCATGCTGGGTCACCCACAGATCAGAGTTAGGACCGTGTTTAATTTTCTAAAAAGATAATAAACTACATATAAAGGGTGTTTTAAGTATTTATTGAAGCAGTTTCCAGTGTGTTTGCAAAAACTGTTTCAAAGTTGTCCTTTTATCTTTAATCTAATTATGCTATTGCTAAGGTTAGCTAATGGATCATCAAAAAGGACTGGTGTGGGTCTTCACAAGGATTGCATATATTTATTTATTTTAACTTGTGCTTATACACATTAATCAAAACTAAAACATTATTACTGTTGTTGTTGTTGTTTATTACTTATGGTGTCATTGACCCGAATTTGGTTGAAATGATCTCAACGCTCAATAATGGCAATCTGTTAATATTTTAATGGGATTAGACCTAATTATAGAAAATTTTAATATTTCCCCTATTAGACCTTGTACATTATAAATATTCGTGACAATTTAATAACAACATTAAAGAAAAAGAGAACGCTTGGTCTGTTTTATGATTTAAAACCGGTTTAGTCAGCTTTCATATGTCAGCTGCTTCTGTAATAACTAAGGTAAATCACTAGAACATTCTGACTTTGGAGAGGTCTTTAATTGCTTGTACCTAGCACAGCAATTATAACTTCTGGTGGAATTAACACATTGCATCTTGGAAAACCAATGCAGCAGTAGTGGACCAATTCTCTGATTTTGCTTTGTCATGAAAGCTGCATTATAATTATAATTGGCCTAGTTAGTTTAAGCTTAATCATATGATGGCATATCATACACACAATGTGCACAATTCCCTGAATCATCAGCTAGTATAGCGATCTTAATGAAATCAGTTGTTTATGGATCCGGAATAATTAAGAAAATGAAACGCTGCACATTATTACTCTAATAGACTTACACTTAGGGGTGTGCGATATTGACAAAAAATTATATCTCAATATTTTCTGGGATTTTATCGATAACGATAATTAGACGATATTTTGCCGAGTGTGTTATTGTGCTGGTACCTTAAGGACTGCCGAAGACAGCTGACTCCTAATGTTTTTAATATTCTTCATATTCTGTGTGGTGGTCAGTTCATACTGATAGAAATTAATCTTTTCCTATAAGTTTAAACTGATTTGTGCATTTTATGGGCATTTTTACCTTTATAAAGCCATTTTTTCTAAAAGTGTCCATTATCTTTTGAGTCAAATTCTTACATTTAATCAGGGAATTAGAATAATAAGACATTTGGGCTGTTACCAAGCAAATTAAATCAACACAGAAGCTGCATCTGAAGTGGCATTTAGATGTATTTACACACATGTATTTTGTTTAATGCAAGACATGAATGCATTTAACCTGCAATTACAAATGCATAAATAATGTTTTGATATATTAAACATAAAACGTTGAATACTGATATTTGAAATGATTTAAAACATGAAAAAAAGAA
>NW_015551023.1:98213-102598 GCF_001515605.1 Sinocyclocheilus anshuiensis | reverse complement strand
AATGTCAAATCGCACATCGTTAAAACAACAATTACGATATTATCGCAGACGATATATATCGCACACCCCTACTTACACTAACAGAACAGAATATATTTTTTCTATAAATTACTAATTATTTGTTCCTCAATGGTATATGACATCGATGTACTAGATCAATTCATAATCCGTCTCATATTTTCATGTCTTCATAGCATATTTCATCAATGAACTTTGGCCTGTTAAAGACCCAAGCATGAGTATTATCCAAGACAAGTTAGGCAATGAGTTTTTACGGAACGGAGGCATGGACCCCAACTTTCCCCCCAGCATGATCATGTTCAGCCATTTACCTCCAGTGACCAGCTTCACGCGCCTGACTTCGCAAGCCTCCATGTCGGATCTGCCCCAAGAGATGATCCTGAAGAAGGAGCGTGACTCTCCTGACCACGGTGGTGGCTTTCTCCACAGTATGGGTATAAAACAGGAGAAGCTCAGTGAGTTGGATTACCGTCTTCCAATGTATGCAACAGGAACCGGAACAGCAGGAGGAAAAAACACTGATATGTCGCTTGGAAACCACCAGAATATGCTTTTGCATGACCTAAGCCTTAGCAACGTAAGTCTAGATGATAAATGAGATGTTATTGATGCACTGTGTTCAACATGCTATACTATACTGTCTTTGTATTTTTATTTCATGTCATTTTTCTGTGCTTCATTAGCAGTTCTCTGGAAGACTGGGGAAAGACCCGAAAGAATCTGGGCCTAGAAGAGGGAGGAGAGCAAATGGAGAAGGACCAGATGGCAAAGCCAGAAGGAAACAAGGAGATTCCACAAAGGTATGTATAGGCTACCCTTTTATAATTCACTGTTATTTAAAACTTTCATAGTTTGTAGAATTTTGAATTGCAAACATTGTGATGTAACTGTCACAAATGGATCATGCACATTCTTTTTAAACTCTTTTGTATGACAGCGCATGCCAATAGCAGAAATGTAATTGTCTACAGAAGTGTTCATTTATTTAACAACTTTTATTTCAACATTAACCTGAGACATCTCAGATACACTGACCTTTCAGATATGCAAACACATGCATGTGTGTATGTGTGTATGGGCTAAAAAAAAGTGAGTTATTAATTTTGTTAGTTAATACATGCAGGTGTTTTAATGTCTTTTTGTCTACTTGCTGTTTTAGTCACTCATGCTGGATGGTGATGCTGGGCCTCTCTCTCCCAACTCTAAACCACATATTTGCGAGCACTGCAGTGCAGCCTTCCGCAGTTCATATCATCTGCGGAGACATGTGCTCATTCACACAGGTGAGCAGCTTTTACTGTTAACTCCACTAGAGCAGAGACATTCAGGCTCAAACAGTATTCATGGGATGTTTCTGGTATGGATTTACTTTTTATTGTACAGGTGAGAGGCCTTTCAGGTGCAGTCAGTGTAATATGAGCTTCATACAGAAGTATCTGCTGCAACGGCATGAGAAAATCCACAGCGGTGAGTGTGTTTACTTTTGTCCTATACTTGTCAGAGGCAAATATTAAGATGGTGCTGAGTTTTTTATTTATTTGTTTATTTTTAATTTTTTTAACAGGGGAGAAACCATTCAGCTGTGACCAGTGCAACATGCGCTTTATACAGAAGTACCACATGGAGAGACACAAGAGGACACACAGTGGAGAAAAGCCATATAAATGTGACACCTGTCTACAGGTGAGTGCTAACAGATAATTATCTAGTATGAAAGCAGTAGTAATCAAAATGGATTTTGATTGAAATATACAATATTTGGGTCAGTGACAAATAAGAGTGTACACAATAAAGAAATGGGAAAAACAGAAGTCAGCATTTTTTTTCCTTATTTCATTAGCTGCTAGAGATACATAGCTTTGTAGAATAACAATAAGTGCAGTGGACGGTGATTGATCATGACATTAAATAAAAATATAACAACTACAAGTTTGTATTATTAAGAGGCATATTAGAATGTTTTTGTGTATCTAAAATGACTGGAAGTGGATGACACTGGGAATCCTTGCACATGCAAGTTAAAATGGCTGTGCCCACTCTTACATTAAAAATAATGTGTACAATTGAGCCTCCAAGATGGCTACTTTGGTCTATATCTGAGACAATGTCTGGAGGACGGAAGAGCGAGGAAATGAAGAAGCATCAATTTGAGTATTGAAAACCACCCAATGTATTCTTTAATAAGTTAATTGATCTGGACAAAATAATGATCATCACTAACACTATTTATTTGCCCTGTAGTATTTTTCACGGACGGATCGATTACTGAAGCACAAGAGAACCTGTGGAGAAGCCATAAAGAAAGGTCTGGACCCAGGGATGCTGGACCTCGGAGATGATGAGGACATGGGTCAAGGCAGTTACCTACTCACTCAGGGTAACACTAGTGCCCCGTCACGCAAGAGGGGCAAGTCCAAAAGTAGCAATGATGGAGGAGAGCGACGAAGAAAGAAAGGAACAGCTGCAGGAGGAGGAGTGCAGATTGCACAAGGACTCGGCCCACAAGACTATGCCTTGAACATCCCCAGTGGATCGGGGGCATCTTCTTCAGGGGCTCTGGATGAGACAAGCATTGACAACCAGCATGGACGCACACCCAAGCTGGTCTTTAAGAAAGGTGGCCGCAAGGGAAACGACAAGGGTGCGGTTTCTATGGAGGATGCCAACCATGAGCAGAAGCTGCTGACGCAGAAGCCAGGCTCTATGGACATGTCTGGAGCCGGAAATATGGATGGTCTCTGCCTCCTCCAAACCTCCAGTGGACCCAAACAAGGAGGTACCAGCAGCAATTATGATGATGCCATGCAGTTTTTGAAAAAGAGACGGTACCTGCATGCTGCTAACAGCGCAGCAGACTTCAGCTCTGTCCACCTTCCGCAGCCAACAGTAATTCAGGGTGGCATTGGAGAACCTACATTGGCCTTGCTTGACACCTCGCCTTTGGTAAGCGTTGACAAGCATGACAAATCAGGGATCCCAGATGAGGTGCTGCAAAGCCTGCTGGACCACTACAGCCACAAATCTGATGGCTCTCACCATGATGTGACATTCGATCTGCAAGATTCACACCACGTGGAATTGCATCCAGCCTCCGCCACCTCTGAACTGGGTCAGGATGAGGGATCTCCCAGCTCTGGAGACAAGAATGGGGTGATGAACGAGTACTCAAAGTTCTTGCTCCAGACCCTGGAGAGAACCAGCCATAGCACCAACTTTATTTTGGGCCCATCTGGACCCTACCCAAGCCTGTTGTCATCTAGCAGCAGCCCTGCTAGCACACTCTTCCCAGACAAAAACATCTACACCACCTCACCACTGGAGTGTGGATTCGGACAGCCTGTTTCCTCCCCTCTTGCACCTTCCTCCTCGACATCCCTAAGCAAGTCCCATTTCGGGATGCTGGTAGGTTCTCCATCGCCTTCCCATGCCTCACCATCCTCTCAACAGGCCTTTCATCTCAGCAGTCTGGAGCCTGCCCCTCACCAGCAGCTTACCCCGTCTCAAGAGCTCACCGACCAGTTGGAGAAGCAGCACTCACCGCCATACTCTCTTGCAACTCAGGAGCTGACCAATGGTGGCCAGAAAGACCAGCAGTCCAAGAACAGTGGCTCTTCGGTCAACAGCATTAACAACGGGAACGGCACCGGTGGTGGCTCGTCTAATGGCTCCGTCTACCCTGACCTCACTGCCCTGGAGCCATCTAAGGAAGTGGACATGCGTTCCACCTACCAGATAGAGAACTTCGCCCAAGCCTTCGGGTCTCAATTCAAGTCTGGCCACCGAACCCCACTTGGTTATGGTGGCGACCCACGAGTGGTCGACCACAGAATACAGCGGACTCCCGTGTCTGAATTCTCAGGGTATACTAGTCTGTTAGCAGATGTCAATGAGCCAGCTAGCTCAGGATCCAAAACCCCCACAAGCCAAAGTTACAGGTAAAGGTTAAGGGAGCACATCTGAGCCTGTTATGTGGGATAAGAACTGTCTCCAATGCTTCCCTCTCCTCACTGATTAAAACTTTAATACACTGCCATTAAATGTCAATAGAAGACATTACCAGGGAAGGTCTTCAAGACCTCAAATGCAATTTTTCACATTCTTCTTTTTAATGTGTTTGTCATTTTATTAGCGTAGTGGTAACAAAACTAGATTTAAATGAAATTTCCAGTGAAATTAGAGGGTAGCGAAGGACTTTTTCAGAAATCTTATATGTCTTAGCAATCATAGTTCAATTGTAAGATTAAGTTAAAAATGAAAGATGATTTACAATAATAACAGATGTCAGGGAGTGGCCCAGTATTCAATGGCAAAAAATGTATTGTCTGTTACAATGATCTAAAGTATTACTCAGGAAAAAGCAGTAA
>NW_015551023.1:88884-97995 GCF_001515605.1 Sinocyclocheilus anshuiensis | reverse complement strand
TTTTTTTTTTTTTTTTTTTTTTTTTTTATATATATATATAAATACGGTGCACTAGCACCCTTTTTTACAGGTGAAATTTTGAAATGACAGTGAAGATTCTTGTTTTTGAAATTCCTTGGAGAAATAGACAAAGCCAATCGGGAATCTGCGTGTTCAGTGGTATGACACTGTAGACTTTTTCCACTTCTTGTGCATTTGTAAAGTTTATGGTACTTCTAATATCAGTATGAAAACACTTTCATCCCTAAGGGCCATGTTTAAAACACACAAAAACATATTGGTAGTCAAGTAGGCAGAAACATTCAAGTGTATGTTGATATTTATTTGTAGCTACATGAAACTACATAACCATTATCTCAGGGTGAGCAGTAATTCTTATCCCCTTCTTTAAACTTTACTTTTTGTCAGCTGACATCACTTTGATCTCTCAAGTAATCAAGTAAGCACTTTTATAAACCACTGAAAGCGAGAATTCAGATTCCGGACACACAAAACTATTATTTTTGATGGAGAAAGCTGTGATTTTTAAAAGTGGGGGAGGGAACTGCAAATCCACTATAACAAAGGGCATTTTTGAATATTCATTGGGGGTATAGGTGATATTTTGTTCCTTTTATTAAAAACACTGTTATTGGACATGAATGCCACTTTTTTATAGTTGTGGGCTTCTCTAAAGCATTTTTGCTCTGAAGGTGTTCGGGTATCATGATTATTTGATTTGGGCTGAGCAGCAACAATTGGAGTTCTACCTCTTATTGTGTAGTTTTGAATTTAATGCCTGACAAAATTGCAAGCTTCCCTTTTACATTGTTGCAGGGAGAAGAACCCAGTGAATCGGAAGGATTGTTATTGAATGAGCAGTGAATTAGGGAAAGACTTCATGTTGAGATGAGGTGTTTTCCTCCCAATGCAATTTTTGATGCCCTTGGAAAGAGTGGTAGGCTGCTTTGTCTTCCTGTTTTTTGGCCCATGCAGCAACACTTATCTGTCTGTTGTGAGGCCTTCCTGTGATCTTGCCCTGTTTTTTCCCCTTGCCTTTTACGGAAACCTGTCCCAGTGAAATTGCTTTGATGGTGTCAAGAACAAAGTCTGAATGCTGCACTCCAAACTCGTTCCATGCTTTTATAGAATGAAAAAAGAAAAAAGAGTGGAGTTAAGAATAGGATTGACCTTAATATACCTCATATCATTGTAAAAATGAGAAAACCAGGGACATGTTTCATGTAGTGGAAATATTGTAGTATGTGTTAGCTTATTGTGTAATCATATAATGCCACCCGTGTTTACAAATGAAGCTGATTTGTTGGAATACAAATGTACAATTTATTTTTTTTTGTTTTTTTTCTGTTAAGCGGTGATGCCAAGCAGTGTTTCATTGTAGAGTAATACCTAGACTTTCATGATTTGTCTCATTTCTCCCTTGTTTTTGTTACTTGCCATGTGTTTTGATATGATTACTAGAGAGACTTTGTTTACAATAATGTACAAAAACACTAAAAATGTTTTTGTTTTTGTTTTGTTTCTGATGCATGATATGAAGTTTTTTTTTTTAATGTTTTTCCTCTGATCACTATTGCACCAAATGTTTGTAGCATATATTGTCCCGACTTCAGTCTAATTTTTGTCATAGGGCTGTACATGTCAGATGACTTTATAAATGATTAGGTAAGCCAATAAAAACCTTTTGTTATAAAACAAACCTATTTTAACATTGGTCCAGATAAGATTTGGGGAAACATTAAGCCAGCTGATACAGCAGGAAATACATTTTTTATTTTATAAATAAAATAAGACAGTTTAAATTTCCAGTAAACCAGGCTTGACTGTTATAATGACTTACAATAGTCTGTTTTATTACATTTTAGCTTTTCATTACATAGCAGACTGTGTGCTTAAGCGAAGGGTTTAGTTAGCGAGATTTAGTGAGAGTCACTTTATAATGACTGATTCAGCCCTCATAATCGTAGTATAAATGTTAAATAATGAATATGCAGTTGTCTGTTACATTTTATTGTTTAGCTCTTTCAGACTATAACCTTGTAAACTAGAAATAAAAGGATTTTCAGTGCAATACAGGTAAAATCCAGGTAATACTGTTGCTGATAATCAGTCCTGAATTAATACGTTTTATTCAGATGTTCTCTTGGTGACTCAGTTGGACCTGTGTGATTATAGATTGGAGCGTGTTCCATTTCAGAAGAGGGTAAAGCACTCTAGATTAATAAAACAGCAGGTGACAACACTTTAAAGGCACAATATGTAAGATTTATTTATTAAAATATCCAAAAACCACTAGAACAGTGTTATATATTTTGCTGACTTGTATACTTGCATTATCCCAAATGTTTTGAAGAATGTTTAAATCCAGAGAAATAAGCAATTTTAACTAGTGACACGGACCGTGTCTATAGTGTCATTCCGTCGCCTGCCAATGACATCATAACCCCTCGATTTCCGGTTTTGTTTTGTAGAAAACATGGAAACAGCTTTAATATGTTGTGCGTTTTAATAGACCGGTGACGACCGCACAGAGTAGCATTATAACAGAACTTTCAAATGTATCTAGTATGATAAAACAGCGCTGCTTTTTTTCCCCACATACGCACGACAGGAAGGAGCGGAAGCGCTCGACTGTGGCATAATAAAAGCTCCGCTGCTTTCGAGCCGTGTGTCACGCTCGTTCAGCGACCTCGTTTCGCTTCAACAGCTTTCAGCCTCACCCTGCTTCATTCTACTACGTTAATAAATCATTAGCTCATCCATGAACATGATTTCTGCCTGAGTCCCGTCGGATTGCATCGGCTGTGGGGATGAAGATGACAACTCCCATGATTCCACACTCAGTCACGGCGTCGTCAAACTATGCCTTTGTCTATTTGTTTAGTTTGCCCTCTAGCGGCGAAAATTACATATTGTGTTTTTAACCTCCGGTTTCACAGACAAGGCTTAAGCCTAGTCCCGGACTAAAATGCATGTCTGGTCTGTTTTAACTGAAAGAAACTTGCACTGACTGATCTTAAAAAATGCCGGCTCTGTAGTTTTGTCTCAAGATGCACATCGGTAGTGTTTTTATCTAAGGCACATTTATAAAAGTTACTTAAATGTCCTAATTGATCTATGGCCTATTCGTGGCTTAATCTAAGCCCTTTCTGTGAAACCGGGCCTAAGAGTTTTTGTGTGACTTTAAACTTTTTTGACTATGATTCAGTCTGTATGGTGTTATTTGAGTATATGATGATTGGTGATATGGTGATGATTTTTGCAGGAAGTGTTTTTATGTACTTTGTGTCTGTACACCTATCTTTTTCGGTATTCTGTACACTTTAAATATGTAATCAAAAAATGGTAATCCTTTTTTTTCCTGTTTGCAGTTCACATTAATGGCCATTGTTCTTATTCCCCTATTATGTAGAATATAGACGGTTAGAATGTCATGTGATTTTTGAACAAAGAACAGTAACTACCATTAATATATGTTATAGATGTAATGGTCATTAATTAAGAGAAGGCTTTGTTCATTTTCTTATCAAGGGTTTGGTGTCAAAGGTCCCAAAATGAATCAGTGGGTTTAAAAATATTTGCCAGCGTCTTATCTAACAAGTCGTATATCGGTTTAACGAAATACAAAATGTTGTCTCCAGAGGTCTGACTCTGATTAAGTGGGCAACCTACATGACTTGCTATGATGACATGTGCCGTTAATTAAGTGAAGACCTTAACTGACTGAAAATGTATGTTTATATCGTTTGTCCACTTAAATAGGCCTGTGTTGCATTTGCATACCTCTTTGGAATTTATATGCTGCAGCACAATAAGGAACTATTTCAAATACTTATAAGTCAATTATGTATTGTTTATAGTTATTTAAACCTCATGCGCAGTGCAGCATATTCAAGTGTAATTAAGCGTATATAAATATTAATATTTAAACATCTTCGGTCAACTAACTTCCCTGTAGCTCACCTGCAATACCCTTCTGGCAGGAGTGACTTTGCCGTCAACGTCAACCTACGCCATTATTCATCTTTAGCGCTTCACCTTGATCGGGGGTTTAAACTGGTCTACCTTACACCGTCTGATCACTGAACACAGGGCAGTGCTAGACAACCGGTCACCAGAGGATCTACTTTTTTCTCTTTACGGTGTCCTATTTCGTACAATAAGTACTGCACTGCCATTCGGACTAAAATTTGAAAATGAATATACCACTAAAGACCTTACTGATCTTCTGCTTAGTGGCTGCAAAGACTGCACAATGTGAGTATTTCTATAATAAATGTTGAAATAGAGAAATTTGGATGGGATGTAATATTTAACTGAACAAAAAAGTTATTTTACATCTACATATATGGACATCTGTATTATTGGATTCTTAAATTGTGATTGCAAATTGGCTTACTCTTATGTTTTAAAAGGTTGTTGTTTTTGTTGTAGGCTAAATCCTTTTGTCATGTTAATGTTTTGTAATTCTGACAGAACCCTTGACTACTTGGCTTAACTTTATAATTACTTAATTAATCATCATTTTGTGTGTGTTAACGTGGAAGATTTGTAAGTTCAGTTAATTGATTTTGAAGAATGCTCCAGAAAGTCATGAATTTTAAGAATCATTTATTAGGTCCACTAAAGCCCAAAAATAATTCACAGTTATGGATTGTATGATTGGATTTTTAACTATAGCAGTAGAACTTTTGTCTTTGACTAATTAATAATCCTAAATCGACACTGTAATTTTCTGTTATTTATCTACAGGCTGGCTAGTTGAGTATACCATTTATTTGAGATTTTGATCAGTGTGCCTTAAAATTTAATTCTTAACTTTATTAACCTAAGTCATCAATGAGGGGTGGAGATGTATTTGCTGTCACCCTTAAGTTTGTAAAGACAGGATCAGTTTTTAATTGTCTTGATTTTAATAGAATTTTTATTTATTAAAAAGCAGCATTTGGAAGGAAGGGCTTGAGCAGGGCTTGGCTGCCCTGTGTTTATGAGTCTTTGACATTTTAATCAGCACAGCCCTATATATTTATCCATAGAGGTTAGGACAGTCTCTTTTTATTATTTGTATTTTAGGTAAAAGCTGTCTTTGCAGTATTTAGGGTAATGAAAAGGGATGGGTTTTTGTTTTAATATTATGTATTACATTTACATATGTAAAATTCATGTAACATTACAATTCTTGCCCTATGATTAACATCATTGGATCTTCAAAAAATATTTCCTTGGATGTAAAATTCAACATTTTGATGTCATTGTAGCTTCAAAAAAGAAAGGTTTCCTTAAAGGGGTCATATGATGTTGCTAAAAAGAACTTTATTTTGTGTATTTGGTGTAATGAAATGTTTATGCGGTTTAAGGTTACGTGAACATTTGGGCGGCGTTATGCAAATCTTCCCACATCGTGACGTAGACATGTGGGGGCGTGTTAGAACGAGCCGTTTTAGGTAGGCGTGGTTGACTCTTAACTTTTATAAAGAATATCTCTTAGGATTTGAGACTTTAGTCTTTGCAACTTTACAGATCTTCTTTATGCACCAAGAGCTTGTAACACTCCAAAGAGAAAGGAAAAATTGAAATCGCATCATATGACCCCTTTAAATATAACACCTGAAAAGAAGACAACAAATATATAACGGTCGTTGTTCTTTTGAAGAGCTCAAGTTAATAAGCAACCTCATATTTGATATAATGACCTTAAATTTGCTAATATTTGTCATTTTATGTATTGTTTTGTATGCATTGTTCTAAGCTCAGAGCTACAGAAGAGAATGGCGCAAATCACGAAATCCTACTGACCTTAATGTATATGGATCACCAGGCACGTGCACAAATAGACATCAAAGGGGGCTTGAGCACCTGCCCTTTTTCTTCATCGAGAGAAAGTGCCCTTTTTTTATTTTTTAAATAAATGAATATATGTATTATGTGTGCGTGTGTGTTTTTCTGTTTGTGCACAGCTTTCCCTGTCAAACCAATAAAAAATCAAAATATCAGGTCGGGTCGGGAAATGTTGAGACTCTGTCGAGTTCTGATGCCTTTGCGTCTCCGCGCACGGCGTGCAGCACAGCAGTGTAGCATACATTGATCGGCACATCATGCACAGGCAGAGAGCTGCAGAAGTGAAGCTCTCTCTCCCTTTCTAGTTGTGTTTGTCTTGATGTGGTGGTGAGTGGTGATGAACAAAAGACTAAGCTACCTGTGCCTCAAATTTACAGCTAATTATACAAAAGGCAAATGTAGTTAATTTGTCTTGCTAACATCCATGAAAGCTACCATGTAATAAGTTAGCTCAAATTTAGCTAAGGCAATATATCATGGGCATACAGGCTAACTTAATGGAGAAACGACAGCTGAATACAGTAAAATTAATCACATCATCAGAATCGCTACATTGATATGTAAATCAGGCGTTAAGTAATTAAAATGTGCTAATTTGCATACATTTGACACAAGGCATTGCAGATGAATAGGATAAACAAAATAACTAAAGCATATCACCACAGAACTTCCCCAGTTATTAGTTAATGACTTACATCAAGAGTCTTTTCCCTTGAAATGTTGGGCCTTATTTTAACGATCTAAGGGCAAGGTCTAAAGCACACGGCGCAGGTGCACTTAGGGCATGTCCAAATCCACTTTTGCTAGTTTAACTACGGAAAAACGGTCGGCGCCCCGGTGCATGGTCTAAAAGGGTTGTCCCTATTCTCTTAATGAGTAATGGGTGTGTTTTGGGCATAATGTGCAATAAACCAATCAGAGTCTCATCTCCCATTCCCTTTAAAAGCCAGTTGCGCTCTTGCCATGGCAGATTTGCTATTTACACGGTGGAATTTGCAAGCGCAAAGACGGAACTCGTCTCCAGAGAGGGAACGGGAGCTGCTCGTGCGTGGGCAAATAGGTAGCCTTCTGATATTAGAATATCACTGACTATCCATTATGACATGTAGGCATTTTTATATTTATGTAGCCTACACAATAATAATCTTTTACATTGTAATCATTTAATTTTAATATTTGGCATGCTTGTGTGCTGCTGTGCATCCCTGTGTGTGTAATAAGCAGAGTGTATGCACGCTGTGGACCCGCCTATACTAACGCGCTCTTTAAATAACAAAAAAACTACTGCGCCATTGACTTTAGACCAGGTTTTAGTTGGTCAATGGCGCAGTCTATTTTAGATGCCTCAAAATAGCAACGCGCCAACAATGCGCCTGAACACACCTCGTTTTCAGACCAGCACGGCCATGAGCGCACAAATGGGCGCAAATGCATTTGCTATTTAAACAACGTGGCGCAGGACGTGAAAATGATTACTGCGTCGGGCTGAAACTAGCAATAAACATTTGCGTCGCGCCTGGCGCCGCATTGCGCCGGATGTATGATAGAGCCCGTTATGTTTAAATATGCAGATAGCTTGTTTTGGTTAATTTAGAAGAAATCTACAGAAGCAACCAGACGAGGGTATTAGGCTTAAAACAAACACCTTAATATGTATTTGGGAAATGTCCTTTCCATTAGAGCAAAAGAAGACATGGAAGCAAAATAGACCAAAATCTCAAAATTGAACAGTACATGAAGTGTCCTGCCTTAAACAATAACTGCATACTTTTGATCTCAGGCTCCTCATCTAATCCATTCTATTAGTATGTTGTATGCTGATAGATCTTAACAGCTCTCCAGGGCTGGACTGGTAATCGGGCATACCGGGCATTTTCCCGGTGAGCCGACGCACTTAAGGGGCCAACAGAAGGTTTTTTTTTTTTTTTGCCAAGGACCATCACGCACGGTCAGCGAGCAGCCAGTGGCCCATTGGTTTGTATCCTGTATTGACAGCATAAACCACCCAATCACAATGCGCTATAGACGGAGCGATGAAGTATTTTGCTCCGCCTATATAAAGATCGCTTCACCCTAACTTCTTCCTCGTCGGCTTTTCCCACGTTTTCACAGCAGCATTATCAAGAACAGGCTTGCTCTGCGGTGAATGATGCGGGCCAAAGAGCCAGGCAGGAGGAGAAGAAGAGAGTAGTTGAATATGTGAAGTGCTTGATAGGGACTCGCAGCGGAGGCAGGCATCTAACCTATCCTAATGTGTGTGCGCGCCATGAGTGTAGAATACGAAAACACTTTTTAATCAAACGTAAATTCATCCCCTGCGATTTTTTTGGCCAAGTCAAGTCAAGTGTGTTCATAGAGGTTGGGGTGATGGAGGGCCAATGCGAATAAATCTAGATTTAAATTAAAAAAGATACGATATTGTCGTACCTGACGTCTTATTCTTATCCAAAACAACTATGCAATGATGCATAGCTACATTACAAGTTAAAAAAATGTTAAACAGTAAGATTTTTAATGTTTTTTAAAGGACTCTCTTCTGCTCACCAAGCCTGCATTTATTTGATCCAAAGTACAGCAAAAGCAGTAATATTGTGAAATATTTTTACTATTTTATTAAATGAATAATCAGTATAATATGCTGATTTGCTGCTCAAGAAACATTTTTTATTATTATTAGTATAAATGTTTAAA
Organism: Sinocyclocheilus anshuiensis; assembly: GCF_001515605.1. Lineage (NCBI taxonomy): Eukaryota > Metazoa > Chordata > Actinopteri > Cypriniformes > Cyprinidae > Sinocyclocheilus > Sinocyclocheilus anshuiensis. The sequence goes on along the minus strand of NW_015551023.1, from coordinate 89,466 downwards.
ACAGTTGAGTACATTTTTTTTCAGGATTCTTTGATAAATAGAAATATCCAAAGATCAGCATTTATCTGAAATAAAAAGCTTTCATAACATTATACACTATACCAGTCATGGGGGCGGGGATATATATTAGAAATGAATACTTTTAGTGTAGCAGGGGTATGTTGTTACACCAGATTATACATTTTAGCTATTGTATTTTTACTAATTATTTGTTAGGGGGTATTTTATTTTGAAAGAGGGTTGTAGGCTCTTGTCGAAGGTAGTAGTCGCAGTATGCACGTCGGCTGACGTCCTACGTATGTGAGAGGTTCAAATCGCAGCGCAATCTGAGTTCGTCCTCTTTCCTGCAATGTCACTAGAGAGGAGAAGCAAAAGAGAAAGTTTTGCAGATAACAGCGCTTGTCTATTTGTGTGTTTTACCGCACAGAGAGGAGAGAGAGAGAGAGAAGGCGCTGCAATTAAATCACCTTTGGCACTACCAGATTTGTGTGGAAAGTCTTTTATTATTAACATCAAAATAACACAACGCAGAGGAACAACCGCTTCAAAACTGGTGCAGTGACCCATCGAATGGTTGATTGA
>NW_015551023.1:85860-88774 GCF_001515605.1 Sinocyclocheilus anshuiensis | reverse complement strand
TACAAAAGATTTCTATTTCAGATAAATGCGGTTCTTCTGAACTTTCTATTCATCAAAGAAACCTGAAAAATTTCTACTTCCAGCAGTGTCTGCCACAATATCAAAGTAAGTGCGTTGATGTTCTTGCTAAAAAAGATTTCTCTTAACATGAGATCTGCAGTTTAAAGAAACATTACTGTGGGCCTAGCAATCCTCGCTGTCATTAAAGGGGTCATATGATGCGATTTCACTTTTTCCTTTCTCTTTGAACCCCCAAGCTTGTTGAGGCACAATTATGACTTCTACCCGTTTTCTTTAAAAGACTCCATTATAAAAATAAAGTAAACACTGTGGCGTCACCAAGCAACTCCAGTACTGCACTCTAAACGGGGCTTAGCTTCATTCAGTGACCTAGCTGCAAGCTCTGCATCTTCTCAGTACATGAGATGACCTCCACGAATGTATGTTTTAGCTCAGCATGAAGAAAACAGACTTTGAGCTTAACCTCTGGTATAAAGTCAGCTACTGATAGGATTCAGTGTAAACCACTCGGCTTTCTGTTTCGATATCATAAACAATGCTCTGTTGAACAGTAGACTTCTGATTTATGGTGTCTCGACATTACACAAATTAGTTAGTATAAAAATAGTTACGCTTGTTCACCTAACTAAAACTTGCCACCAAAATGAAGTTGACAATAGTATTTGCAAACCACAGCTGGGGCCTCATGTATAAAACTTTCAGTTGATTTCATCCTATAAGTGTACGTACGCACAAAAGCTAGATTTGGCGTACGCACAAAAGTTTTCAGATTTATAAAACCATGCGTACTCCAGAACCTGCGCAAAAATCCTTTTACAAATCACTGTTAGCGGAAGATTGTGCGTACATGCATCTCCTCCGACCACCGAATCCAGCAGTGTCTGCCACAAAATCGAAGTGCGCATCGTTGATGTTCTTGCTAAAAAAAAATTTCTCTTAACATGAGATATGCAGTTTAAAGAAACATTACTGTGTGCCTAGCACTCCTCGCTGTCATTAAAACAGCATGCAACAAGAAAAGTGATCAAAAAACAGCGCATCCACTACAAATATGTCTAAATATCTAAATTCATAAGTTTTTGTTTCACTTTTGAATAATGACTTTATATAATGTCAATGCTTAACTACATTAATGAGCAGAATATTTAATCTAAATGTGTATATTGAAAAGAAAAGAGAGTCTGAAATCATTAGGCTTCTCTATTACGCCAGTAAAAGAGTGCGTACGCACGGTCTAGAGTACCCGTATGGTGCGCACATATTTACGCCAAGTTTATTTTTTATAAATCTCAATATGTACGTGGAAAATTGCAACGTATATACATCAGGCCCCAGATCCTCCTGTCAACCCTACTGACAAAGGGCATCTCAGGAACCGCATGCCAGTGGTTTGAGTCTTACCTCTCAGATAGGTCCTTCAAGGTAACTTGGAGAGGTGAGGTGTCCAAGTAGCAACATCTAACTACTGGGGTCAGGGTGCCTCAGGGCTCAGTTCTTGGACCACTTCTCTTCTCTGTCTACATGGCATCTCTAGGTTCTGTCATTCAGAAACATGGCTTTTCATATCACTGCTATGCTGATGACACTCAACTCTACCTCTCATTCCATCCTGATGATCCGACGATAGCTGCTCGCATCTCAGCATGTCTAACAGACATTTTTTGTTGGATGATGGACCATCACCTTCAATTCAACATGGCTAAGACAGAACTGCTTGTGGTTTCAACAAACCCATCACTTTATCAAAATTTCACCATCCAGTTTGGCTCATCAACCATAACTCCTTCAAAAACAGCTAGAAACCTTGAAGTAGTGATTGATGATAAGCTGAATTTCTCAGACCACATTGCTAAAACTGCCCGGTCCTGCAGATTTGCATTTTAGGCCCTTTCTTTCAGAACATGCAACACAACTCATTGTTCAAGCTCTTGTTCCATCCAGGCTGGACTATTGCAACGCTCTCTTGGCAGGTTTTCCAGCCACTTCTATCAAACCTCTACAATTAATCCAAAATGCTGATGCAAGATTAATCTTTAATGAGCAGAAAAGAATGCACGCCACACCTCTGTTCATCAATTTGCACTGGCTACCAATAGCTGCTCGCATAAAATTCAAGGCATTAATGTGTAGGGATTTCTAGTACATGAACGGACACTGCTATGCTCCTATCAGCCATCAGGAGGTTTGCTAATCATCCCAGCACATGACTCCAATATTCTAGGTCGACTTCCTGCCAGTCGTGTCGTCATCTACTCAGAGGAGTGATTAAAGATTGATCCAATCAAGAGGCAACAAAGCTTTCTTTGTATCAAGGACTGAAAAGGTTCGTTCACAACATATAAAAACCACGATGTCTTGTGACCCACCCTGAGTGCAACTAAACACAACTCCTTGTTCAAGCTCTTGTTCTATCCAGGCTGGACTATTGCAATGCTCTCTTGGCAGGTCTTCCAGCCATTTCTATCAAACCTCTACAATTAATCCAAAATGCCGCTGCAAGATTAATCTTTAATGAGCCGAAAAGAACGCACGTCACACCTCTGTTGATCAATTTGCACTGGCTACCAATAGCTGCAGTGCTCACATAAAATTCAAGGCATTAATAGGGCCTTTCGCACCGTGGGAACCTTTTTATAGTACCAGAACTAATTGTGGAACTACACCCTCCTGGATCTGTGACAGGACGGCTCCCAGTCCTGTGTCGGAGGCATCCGTCTGCAGCAGGAAGGGGCAGCTAAAGTCCGGGGCTCGGAGGACTGACTCCGATGGTTCTATCCGATGGTTCTATCACCCACAACTTCAGCATCTGTTGTATTTCCTCCTCAATAGCTCGCCGACGAGCCTCAGGGACGCGGTAGGGCCGTTGCCTGACGACGACCCCTGGCGGCGTCCG
>NW_015551023.1:85488-85697 GCF_001515605.1 Sinocyclocheilus anshuiensis | reverse complement strand
CGGCAGGTCGCGGTGCACAATGCAGCCTGCCAGCCAGGTCCGTGCGGGACGTGCGGGGACTTCCGTTGGCATGGTCTCATCACGCGGAGAGGGAGCTGCCGGCCTGCTTACTGGTCGCGGGGTTCCCTCCAGCACGCGCCGCTCCTGGACCACCCTCCGGGGAACCGGCGGCGCTCGCTCCCCAGCATCCCGGTGTTGGGCCGCATCCG
>NW_015551023.1:77564-85004 GCF_001515605.1 Sinocyclocheilus anshuiensis | reverse complement strand
CCAGCCGATGGAGCCCCCTCCAGCAGCCAGTGCTGCGCGAGTCGCGTGAGTTCGGCGGCCTGGGCACGGGCAGGAAGACGGGGCTTATATTCTCACTCGTGGAAGTGCTGGGCGGCACAGATCGGGGCTAGCCCCAGGCGGGCTAGAATTTCCTTCTTGACCTCCTTATATTGATCGGGCAGGCAGACGGGGCTTATATTCCCACTCGTGGAAGTGCTGGGCGGCACAGATAGGGGATAACCCCAGGCGGGATAGAATTTCCTTCTTGACCTCCTTATATTGATCGGCGGAGAAGGATTTCGTCCATGTTGGGGGAGGAGCGCTCGCCTGTGACAGAACCCGGAGACAAAAACAAGGTGAGGTGAAGAAAAAGGTGAGGTGAAGAAAATTGCGTGTCGGTGATTCTTCACTGATTTGCCCGCATTCTCCACCAGTGTAACGGGGTGAAGAATCACATGACAAGGAAATCTTAAGAAATACCCCGGAGGGTGGATTTATTGGTGTGGTGGGTGATAGGGAGAAAGGTCCAGGTAGGTGCTCCGGTGCCGTGAGTGCTTTCTTCCGTCTTCCCAGGGCAGAGGGTCCGTGCAGTGCTCCTGTGGGGCTGGTCGGTCACACGCTGCTGTCTGTGGGAGAAATGAGAGGGCGAGTTAGTGGTCAGTCTCATGGAGAAGTCTCCCAGATGGCAGGCTTATGTGGCCGCCGCCTGATGAGCTGCAGCTGTGACCGATCAGCCTGTGATGAGGACGACCAGGTGTTCCTTGCTTGTTTCCAGGGTGACGCTGATGAAGCTTCGGGACGCTCGTCACAATATATATATATATTAGGGGTGTAACGGTTCACAAAATTCACGGTTCGGTTCGATATGATGCAGTGGTGTCATGGTTCGGTACGTTTTCAATACAGCAAAAAGAAAGAAATGCCAGAGAAATTTCCTTGATTTTTAAATTTTTTTAATCATGATTTGTTACGGTGATTTTTTTTGCCCTGTTTGAATCAGTTGGAAATGCCTGCCTAAATGCTGCGGGGATAGTTTGTAGAGTTTGTTTATCTCCTTGTTTTCGTCTAGTTCCATAATTCTGATATCGATGGGAACAATATTTTTAAAAGCCTCAAACTGACAAGAATGCCCACAACAGATGTCTGTACCTACAAACTTCTGAAAAATGAATTTGCCAAGTCTATGAAACCTCCTCCTATAAAACTATATAATATCTTAGGAAAAAAACCCGCACAAATAAATTAATGTTCACCTATTATTTGTATTTAGCCTTCATACAAACAAAAAAATGTGAAATCACTGTCAAATAAAAGTAAAAGACTCTCAGGCTCACCTTAATAATAATATTAATATATTTAACTTATATTATAGATTGAAAGAAAAGTGCTTCAGCCAGGATAACTAATATAAAAAGTGCTCAGAGTTGCTGCAGAAAACAAAAACAAAGAGAGAGCAACAACAAAAACATTCTCTGCCAGGAGGCACTTCTGTATGGGATTACATCTCTGCCAGAATTCTGCGCGCGAAAGATCATACTTTGAGTGCGCAAAAGTGTGTTTTGCATGCGCGCAAACTGAGTTTTGTAGAGAAAATGTTTGTCTCGCAAAGAAGAAAGTATTTTGAGCGCACGAAAATCAATTTTGCATTTAAAATAAGTTTTTGGATGTGTGCAGACCTTCTCTTTTGCACGTGCAACATTTCACTAGCTTGCTCCCTTGATGCCCGCGCTCAGTGCTCTCTAAATGCCGATGGCTCGCTTGCTCAACACAACCCAGCGTTACAATATGCCATAATTCCAGCCAATCAGAGACGAGGCTGCTAATTGGCTGCCTTGACAACCAATCACAACATTCCTTGCATTACCTCGACAGCAGAAAAGGAAAAATATAGTGCATGCATAATTATTATGCAAGTTAATATTCTGATCATATTTTTTTCCAAGCACATTTTACCAATTCCAAACGACATCAATCTTAATAACTACTATTAATATTGTATTTAATCTTTTATAATTGATATATAATTATTCATGAAGGCTGGAAGTGAAACATTTCTTATATTCAGGTGTGCATAATTATTAAGCAGATTTTCTTTTACAGATAAAATGAGCCAAAAAAGAGATTGAACTCAGACTGAAAGTAAAAAATTATTAAATGCCCATGAGAAATATTCTAAACTAATACAATACTAGAAATTGCAAAGTTAATGCATAACCATTGGACAGCAAAATGCTCAGTGGGTCAGCAGGGTCAGTCAAAAACATGTGGAGAAGAAAAGATGCATGTTGACTGCAAAAGAATTAGGAATTAAGGTGAAGAATTAGATGTGAAATCACCAGGAACCATTTAGTCTCCAGCGCCACCATTTTCCAGAACAGCAACCTACCTGGAGTCTCCAGAAGTATAAGGTGTCAGGTTCTCAGAGACTTAGGTTAAAGGGTTAGTTCACCCAAAAATGAAAATTAGCCGATAAATTACTCACCCTCAAGTCATCCTAGGTGTATATGACTTTCTTCTTTCAGACGAATCCAGTCGGAGTTATATAAAAAATTGTCTTTGATCTTTCAAGCTGTTTAATGGCACTCAGCGGGTGTTGCAGTGCATCAGTCCAAAAGAAGTGAAATAAACATCAGCCCGGAGCTGCTTCCGTGTACAACTGTTGGCGCAAGCTACATTAAAATGATTATTACATTTTGAATATGGATATTTTTCTTACAAAAACGCATCAATTCGCTACAGGAGGGCTTTGCTCACACCCCGGAGCAGTGTGAGACACTTTTATTTAAAAAATATATAACTCCGACTGGATTCGTCTGAAAGAAGAAAGTCATATACACCTAGGATGACTTGAGGGTTAGTAAATTATGGACTAATTTTCATTTTTGGGTGAACTAACCCTTTAAGTATAGAATCCTAAAAAATGACCCCTACTTAATAAGAATCACATACTGAAGTGTAATAAAATACTTGAAGATTTTTTATTTATTTATAGGCTTTATAGACAGATAAGTTGAGAGTGACTCTTGAAGGACCAGCACCACATCCTCGTGTACCACTGTTTTAAGAATTTATCTTCCAGAATCTGGCAGCACATTTTGGGAGTTCAGTTTTAGTCCATCTCGAGATTTTATCTGTAGAAGATAACCTGCTTAATAATTATGCACACCTGAATATAAGGCGTTTTTGACTTCCAGCCTTCATGAACAATATTATATAGGTTATAAGTGATTAAATACAAGATTAATAGTAGTTATTAAGATTGATGTAGTTTGGAATTAGTAAAATGTGCTTGGAAAAAAATATAATCAGAATATCAACTTATATATTCCCTCTTACGCTGTCATCAGCAATGCAAGGAACGTTGTGATTGGTTGTCAAGGCAGCTAATCAGAATTTAGCAGCCTCGTCTCTGATTGGCTGGAATTATGGCATATTGTAATGCTGGGTTGTGTTGAGCAAGCTAGCCGTCGGCATTTAGAGAGCACTGAGGGCGGACATCAAGGGAGCAAGCTAGTGAAACATTGCACGCGCAAAAGAGAAGGTCTGCACACATCCAAAAACGTATTTTAAATGTTTTTTTCTTTGCGAAACGAACAATTTCTCCACAAAACTCAGATCGTGCGCGTACAAAATGCACTTTTGTGCGCTCAAAATATGATCTTTCGCGCAGAATTGTGGCAGAGATCTAATCCTATACTTCTGGAGCAGTAGTAACAGTGGTTTACACTGGCTGTACACAAAGCAGCGCTGCGCTCATGAACGCTGCTTTATCAGATAAAATGAAAATGCCATCGAAACCATCGAAATGCCATTTTCTGAAGACAGTTGGTTCCCTTCAAAAACATTCATATAAAACACCTGCGCTGCGTTTGGATTTTGAAACGTGCAGTGCTCATGTTTATTCAATGAAGTCAAATACCACAAATAAAACTGGCATAAAGTTGGCTTGACTTGGACGTTCGATATTCCCAAATTTAGGGACCGTCTCTAAAGTTACATGCGATATTGGTATACACTTTTCTAACTTCAATAGCATTTGAAGAGAATGACTTACAGTCATAAAACAACTGTAAACTGTTCATCTAGGTGTCAACAAAAATGCACACCTTTTACATTTTTGATATTTATTAAAATAAACTGAAAATCATATATAAAAAAATGCTATTTTTCACTATTTCACGAATGGGCTCAAATGCAAAATATATAATTTAAAGCTCAATAGTGTAGCGTCTGCGTAAAATCATGGATGGTCTTTGGGGTTTATGGCTTAAGAGACACCTTTTAGCCTTTGACATTTGCATATAAATTACAGTCCTGGTCACAGATTATACATTTATATGGGTGCTAAATTGCCAAATGGTTCTCCCCACTATCAAGGAGATGCTAAGCAGTCTACCACTATCATCTCCCCAACTGACTTCAAACAGTTTCCAAAGAGAAGTAAATGACCCCCCGGTGCCAGGCGCCGATGGGCCTGGCTAACCAGCAAACTACAATGAGACAAGTCGCAACGCGAACTCACTCTTTTGATTGGATGGTTCAAAGCCAACTCCAGTACTGTTTTGTAACAGCCTCTATTTGTCTAACATTTAGTCACTGTTAATTGTTAAAGTAAACTGCAGTTCATAATATTAAAATTGTTCTCTAAAGACGAAGAAATCTCTTTACAGTACATTTTAATATAATCAAAATTGCCTGTTGGAACGACGAAATCTTCCTGCATTGCGATAAAGATTGATTTGAGCGATGTTCCTCTTATCATCTTTTAAAGGCCTTATCTGATTGTATCCTAGATTGAAGTCATTGCGTATTCCAATTTCATTCAACTACGATCTCACTCCCTTAGGTTTAACCATTAGAGTAGCTATCCAATGCGTTGCCTAATGCAGATCTGATCATAAGGACACTTATGCGAACCAGTAAACTGATTGGAATGTAAATGGGAGCTTTTAAAACCTTGATCAAGTGAAATTTGCATAACAACAGCGAAGAAACCCTGTTGTTCATAATTTTTATTTGTGTACTGGCAGCGAAGAAATCCTGCCACACATCATTGTGCAGTTAAGTTGCACAAACTGTAAGAATCTGTTGGGATTTGAGTCTCATTGTTCTTGTGATAGCTGCAGTAAATTCCGTTAGAATGAGAGGAGTCTCACACTAAACGCTATCAGTTTTAAGCACGATTGGAGTTAAGGCACAGTACCTTAAACTAACGCTAGATGGCAGGCTGTTTAAGTATCTAACACTTCTTAAACTCCTCTTCTACCCTCCTGATTTCACCCACTCCCCCTTGTGGGCATTCTCTGCTAGGTCGACTTTGTACTCTGTACTTTGTACTTTGTTTTATTTTTATTTCCCTTCTGCTTCCTTAGTCATTATCATTCTAGCCATTCTAGTTACCTGCCGTTTTATTTTTATTTTTATTTATTCATTTATTTATTTATTTATTTTTTTTCAGTATTATTTTTGTTTTTACTTTATTATCTTTTATTACTTTTATAATTTTTTTGTTTGTTTGTTTTGTTCCCTTTTTTATTTTTAATCAGGTTTCTCTCCCCCTCTTTTCTCTCACTTTACCACTCACTTATTATTAAAACTTATTAAAACACAATTTAGTTTAAACAGTGTTTGAATTCAAATTTAAAGTTAATTTCTGTATTCTGTACTTCTGTAATTTTTGTTCACCTATAGGTAACACTCAGGTTGCTCCTCAATCTTTAAGGTAATTAGCCGCTCCTGCTATCCAAGCAAGGCTGCCACACTAGATGTTATGACCCAGCAGCGCCCTCTACTCGGTAGGACCTGTCATAACCCCTAACAGCAGTGAAAGGCTTAAACCTGCTCTCTCCTCTGTCTCTCTCTGTGTTTTGATTTGATTGGTTTGTTTGTTTTTCATTTTGTTATTTTTTGTTTGCCTAGAGAACCTTTGAGAATCATCAGGGAAGGCTGAGTAATAGATTGACGACCCAAGCTGCCAAAGTCTTTAGACGATCACGCTGTCAACAATCTTAGTTAGATCCTTTCTGGTGCCCCCCACAACAATTAGACACACCATGCCATTCACGGCCGGGATAACAGGTGTCTGGTCTACACTCCACTAACTGTTTGTACTCATCAAACAGACCGTGCATAGAACATATAATTACTATAATTGCAGCCTGCTAACGCTGTAAGGACTAGCGCGCTTCCTTTATTATCACTAAAAGCTGACATCTCAGTTAATCGCGATCTCATAAAGCTCTGTTATAACACGATAAATGTATGCACAATGAATCTTTCACTGTGTCTACACTTCGTGTGTTAAAATGAGAATCCGACACAGGACTACAGCCACAAAGATCTCACCAAGATCATCGGGCCCCTAGCCCACAACCTCCTCGCTCAGGCAAAGCTGAGGGAAGCAAGCATCCGTGAAAAACTTCAGCAAGCTGAGGCTCTCCTGAGGAGAGCAGAGACTGAACTCAAAGAGAGAAACGCCTGGCCCAACAAAGAGACGTTTTAAAAGATGAACTTGACACAGTTCACCGGGAGCTTAAATATGCATATAGACTGCAAAGTAACTCTGAAAGGGAAATGCACACCACAGAATTTCCCCTAACCAGCAGATTGATACCTCCTAGTCAAGGATTCCCAGTTCGAAAGGGGGGTGAGAGCCCACTGCTCAAGACATCACCTGCCAGCATCCCAGAACCCCCAGCAGCAGCAAAGGGGTGGGAGCCTTTCCAAAGGCTGTCTTGCAGTCCATCGCCTGCCTGCATCCCAGAACCCCCAGCAGCAGCAAGGGGGTGGGTGCCTTTCCAAAGGCTGTCTTCTAGTCACGGTGTGTCACCTAAAGAATTGGATAAGCTGGCTAGAAACATTCCCACTTTCACTCCAAACCCTGCAGGAGGCCACGATGTGCACGCCCACTTAAAAGACATTGACTTTCACTTGCAAACTGTTGCCAATGTTACCATACGAGACAGACTCTATCTGCTTAGGATCACCGGCAGCCATGAGGTGAGGAGCTTTCTAGACCGGCAGCCAGAAACGGTCAAAGTGGGCCCTATGAACTTTGTGCACCCTGTGTACATTTCTCCATTGGACACATATCCTCTCCTCATTGGCAAAGACCTGCTAGACCGCTTTGAGCCATTGTTAGATTTTAAACAACTAAAAATCTGGGCTCAAGTGCGAGAACCTCTGCCTCCTCAGTCACCAAGATCACACCAGACAGACTGCCAGGTCACAAAGGTCGCGGAAAATCTCGCCGCCAGCTGTGGGAATGTCTTGACCCAAGAGCGAGGTTCAAGGTCGCTGCTCGGTACTTTCCAGCTAGCCAAAGACTCTGACGCATACGGTCCCCAGGTTAAGGGGCGCTTACAACTGAATGATGTCGCAACAACAGACCCCATACTAGCACTGTGGGCAGACAATTCAGCCATCAGCCTCTCACTGTTC
>NW_015551023.1:75589-77486 GCF_001515605.1 Sinocyclocheilus anshuiensis | reverse complement strand
TGACACACCGACTGAGATCGTAGAAGTAGAAAGGCCCCAACCACCGCCACCTACCTGCCACAGGTATTTTGACAAGAATGTCTGCCAAGGCATGCCCACAGCCTATGTCGATGGATGTTCCTACAACCACGAGGGCATCCTAAAGGCAGGTGCTGGTGTTCTCTGGCTAAATGACCGACCTTGCCCACCACAACACTTCAAGCTGGGTCCACAATCATCATAATATGCTGAGATAGCGGCTGTTCTCATAACCCTGCAGATAGCATCGACCCATAACATCAGAGAACTGCTCATCTGCACAGACTCCAACTATGCCAGACTTGGCTTCACATGCCATCTTCCAGGCTGGAAGCAAAATGGTTTCAAGACAGCAAACAACAAACCAGTTAAACACCAACACCTGTTCCAGGCATGCGACGACATCACGACAACATGATATGATCGTCTACTGGAAGAAAGTGAAAGGACACTTGAAGCAACCTGGTACAGACAAGGACCTCAATGACCAAACGGATGCCCTAGCCAAAGCAGGTGCACTACACAGCGAGTTAATGGTCTCCACCAAGGTTATTATAGTTCTGAATTTTTAAATTTGTTTTATTTTAATATCGTTTTCAAATTTGCCATAAAATTCAGTTTAGTTCTTATTAGTTTCATTCATATTTTTGTTAGTTGTAGTTTAGTTTTTATTTTGTGAACGCATTTTTATTTAGTTTTTATATAGTTTAGTTTCAGTTTTAATTAAAGTTCAGCATAATTAACAGATCACTTCCAGAGAGCAGGCCAAAGAAAGACGTAGGCATAATTTAACCTTAGTGAGGCAAACATATAGCGACACAACATTAACGCATGCTGAGATTGATTAGATAGTAAAAGTATACAAATACACGCCAAAGAAAGCAGGCAAGCCTTTTTTACTAAATTAATCTACACAAGTCTTGTAATCTTAATGTCATATCCAATTATGTGTGTTGAGATATTTGGTATGAAAATAAATGTAGCCTGATTTGGTTATATGTCTTTTAAGTTGTGCTTAATGTCATATCTAATGATGTGTATTGAGATATTTAATATGACAATAAATGTAGCCTAATTTGGTTATGATGGTTAGATGTCTTTTTTCTTTTTTAACAATCATAATATATTGTAACTGTCGTGTCTTGCTCACTTTTCCGTGAACAACTGCGCATAAATTCTAACTGGGACTAATGAAATTCAATAATAACGGCAATCGCATTTAACAGTAAAGGCTTATATTTGAATGTTCTTTTCATTTATGAAGAATTATAAGCGTGTGTATGATGTGATTTAGCCCAGTGTTTCCCAACCGGGGTGCCGTCGGTCGAGAGCAGGGTAAAAAAGTGTAAAAAAGTAATTTTTTAATATTTTTAAATTGCTAAAATTTTCAAAAGAGCATCTATTATATAATATCCATTTCTGATGTCGCCAATAATTAGAGATGCACCGAAATTTCGGCTGCCGAAAATTAGTTAATTGCTCAGGATTCACTTTCACGTGGTGTGACGCTCTGTGCATTATCCCGCTCTATGCGTGTGCGCTCCGCTCAGTCGCTCCACTCGTATACCGTTCATTGCGAATCGAAACAGCAAAGTCCACTCAAAAATTGAGCCGACAGGAAACATAGATGTAGTACAGTATTGTTTCTGTCTGCAATAGCCCTACTGTGCTGTAACATGGTGTGGTATATGGGTAACTCTGGTAACGCTGCCCTCTCATTAATTGATCTGCTAACCGCTATGTAATGCTCGCGTGTTCTGATAATAGCTTTCTAGGACTAAACATTATTTGGATAATATCTGGATATAAAATGGATAAATATCTTAACCCTACTGTTAGACCTACCTGAAAAACTAAAAAGCAATTTATTTAATTCGAA
>NW_015551023.1:74847-75191 GCF_001515605.1 Sinocyclocheilus anshuiensis | reverse complement strand
ACTCATCAAAGACCTCCGTTGTCTACCGCATCAGGACTCTTGTTCAGCAATCGAAGCCAATGCAAGTAACCGTTTACAACTATTTAGATGCGTTTAAGTTTGAGCCCCTTTTTAAGGTGATTTTTTGATTCTTTGATGATTCTGATTAGGTTGTGGTTGATTGAAATACTGCCATTCTTTTACTCTTCTCTGTCTCTTCCTTACTTTCCTTCATTCTGTATATATGTGTTGTGCTTAGTTTAGTTATATGTTAGATATAGTTTCATTTATTAAATCCCTTATATTCACAACTGATTGTCTCTGTGCGTTGCTCACGATTCGAAGTCACTGGATGTTGATCCCTT
>NW_015551023.1:69948-74652 GCF_001515605.1 Sinocyclocheilus anshuiensis | reverse complement strand
TCCTTGGCCAGGAAAATAATCTTTCCTTGAATTGATAAATGATTATATTGTCTGCTCGGTGGACGGACAGATCAAAACATTGCAATATTGATTCTGCTACAGTTAATTATAAGATCTAATCTAAATGTTTATTATTAATCATAACCAGTAATAATTTAGTCATAAATATTTCCCTTTTGAGCTGATTTACTTCAATAGTATTTGAGCATAATGACTTACAGTCATACAAAACAACTGTAAACTGTTCATCTAGGTGTCAACTATAATGCACACATTTTACATTTTTGATATTTGTTAAAATAAACTCTAAATCATATGTAAAATATGCTATTTTTCACTACCGAATACACAACTGAATGGACTCAAACGCAAATTTAAGGCTCAATAGCATTTGAGGTAAAATGACTTACAGTCATAAATCAACTGTAAACTGTTCATCTAGGTGTCAACTACAATGCACACCTTATATATTTTTACTATTTATTAAAATACACTAAATCATTTGAAAAAAAAAAGATTTTTTTCAGTACCGAATGGGCTCAGATGCAAATTTAAAGCTCGATAGCATTTGAGGAGAATGACTTAGTCATAAAAACAACTGTAAACTGTTCATCTAGGTGTTAACTATAATGCAGACCTCTTACATTTTTGATATTTATTAAAATAAACTGTAAATCATATGTAAAAAATGCTACTTTTTCACAACCGAATGGGTTCCAACGAAAATTTAAAGCTCAATAGCATTTGAGAAGAATGACTTACAGTCATAAAACAAGCTGTAAAGTGTTCATCTAGTTGGCAACTATAATGCACACCTTTTACATTTTTGATATTTATTAAAATAAACTGAAAATCATATGTAAAAAAAATGCTATTTTTCACTACCGAATGGGCTCAAATGCAAAATATATCATTTAAAGCTCAATAGTATTTGAGCATAATGACTTACAGTCATACAAAACAACTGTAAACTGTTAATCTAGGTGTCAACTATAATGCACACATTTTACATTTTTGATATTTATTAAAATAAACTCTAAATCATATGTAAAATATGCTATTTTTCACTACCGAATAAGCTCAATTGCAAAATGTGCCATAATTTAAAGCTCAATATAATTTGACGAGAATGACTTACAGTCATAAAAACAACTGTAAAGTGTTCATCTAGGTGTCAACTATAATGCACACCTTTTACATTTTTGATATTTGTTAAAATAAACTAAATCATATGTACAATATGCTAATTTTTCACAAATAAATGGACTCAAACGCAAATTTAAGGCTCAATAGCATTTGAGGAAAATGAGTTACAGTCATAAATCAACTGTAAACTGTTCATCTAGGTGTCAACTATAATGCACATCTTTTACATTTTTGATATTTATTAAAATAAACTCTAAATCATATGTAAAATATGCTATTTTTCACTACCGAATAAGCTCAAATGCAAAATGTGCCATAATTTAAAGCTCAATAGCATTTGAGGAGAATGACTTAGTCATAAAAACAACTGTAAACTGTTCATCTAGGTGTCAACTATAATGCACATCTTTTACATTTTTGATATTTATTAAAATAAACTCTAAATCATATGTAAAATATGCTATTTTTCACTACCGAATAAGCTCAAATGCAAAATGTGCCATAATTTAAAGCTCAATAGCATTTGAGGAGAATGACTTAGTCATAAAAACAACTGTAAACTGTTCATCTAGGTGTCAACTATAATGCACATCTTTTACATTTTTGATATTTATTCAAATAAACTGAAAATCATATGTAAAAAAAAATGCTATTTTTCACTACCGAATGGGCTCAAATGCAAAATATATAATTTAAAGCTCAATAGTATTTGAGCATAATGACTTATAGTCATATAAAACAACTGTAAACTGTTCATCTAGGTGCCAACTATAATGCACACATTTTACATTTTTGATACTTGTTAAAATAAACTGTAAATCATATGTACAATATGCTACTTTTACACAACTGAATGGACTCAAATGCAAATTTAAGACTCAATAGCATTTGAGGAAAATGACTTACAGTCATAAAAACAACTGTAAACTGTTCATCTCGGTATTAACTATAATGCACACCTTTTACATTTTTGATATTTGTTAAAATAAATTGTAAATCATATGTACAATATGCTACTTTTTCCACAACTGAATGGACTCAAACGCAAATTTAAGGCTCAATAGCATTTGAGGTAAAATGACTTACAGTCATAAAACAACTGTAAACTGTTCATCTAGGTGTCAACTACAATGCACACCTTATACATTTTTAATATTTATTAAAATAAACTGTAAATCATTTGAAAAAAATAAGATTTATTTCAGTACCGAATGGGCTCAAACGCAAATTTAAAGCTCAATAGCATTTGAGGAGAAAGACTTAGTCATGAAAACAACTGTAAACTGTTCATCTAGGTGTTAACTATAATGCAGACCTCTTACATTTTTGATATTTATTAAAATAAACTGTAAATCATATGTAAAAAATGCTACTTTTTCACAACCGAATGGGTTCCAACGAAAATTTAAAGCTCAATAGCATTTGAGAAGAATGACTTACAGTCATAAAACAAGCTGTAAAGTGTTCATCTAGTTGGCAACTATAATGCACACCTTTTACATTTTTGATATTTATTAAAATCTACTGTAAATCATATGTAAAAAATGCTACTTTTTCACAAACGAATGGGTTCAAACTAAAATTTAAAGCTCAATATAATTTGACGAAAATGACTTACAGTCATAAAAACAACTGTAAAGTGTTCATCTAGGTGTCAATTATAATGCACAACTTTTACATTTTTGATATTTGTTCAAATAAACTGTAAATCATATGTACAATATGCTACTTTTTCACAACTGAATGGACTCAAACGCAAATGTAAGGCTCAATAGCATTTGAGGAAAATTACTTACAGTCATAAAACAACTGTAAACTGTTCATCTAGGTGTCAACTACAAGGCACACCTTATACATTTTTAATATTTATTAAAATAAACTGTAAATCATTTGAAAATAATAAGATTTTTTTCAGTACCGAATGGGCTCAAATGCAAATTTAAAGCTCGGTAGCATTTGAGGAGAATGACTTAGTCATAAAAACAACTGTAAACTGTTCATCTAGGTGTCAACTATAATGCACACATTTTACATTTTTGATATTTATTAAAATAAACTCTAAATCATATGTAAAATATGCTACTTTTTCACAACCGAATGGGCTCAAACTCAAAATATGCCATAATTTAAAGCTCAATAGCATTTGAGGAGAATGACTTACAGTCATAAAAACAACTGTAAACTGTTCATCTAGGTGTCAACTATAATGCACACATTTTACATTTTTGATATTTATTAAAATAAACTGTAAATCATATGTAAAGAATGCTACTTTTTCACAACCGAATGGGCTCCAATGCAAATTTAAGGCTCAATAAGATTTGAGGAAAATGACTTACAGTCATAAATCCAAATGTAAACTGTTCATGTAGGTGTCAACTATGATGCACACCTTTTACATTTTTGATATTTATTAAAATAAACTGAAAATCATATGTAAAAAAATTCTATTTTTCACTACCGAATGGGCTCAAATGCAAAATATATCATTTAAAGCTCAATAGTATTTGAGCATAATGACTTACAGTCATACAAAACAACTGTAAACTTTTCATCTAGGGTAAACTATAATGCACAAATTTTACATTTTTCATATTTGTTAAAATAAACTGTAAATCATATGTACAATATGCTACTTTTACACAACTGAATCGACTCAAATGCAAATTTAAGGCTCAATAGCATTTGAGGAAAATGACTTACAGTCATAAAAACAACTGTAAACTGTTCATCTAGGTGTTATCTATAATGAAGACCTTTTACATTTTTGATATTTGTTAAAATAAACTGTGAATCATATGTAAAAAAGGTACTTTTTCACAACCGAATGGGTTCAAACGAATATTTTAAGCTCCATATCATTTGACGAGAATGACTCACAGTCATAAAAACAACTGTAAAGTGTTCATCTAAGTGTCAACTATAATGCACAGCTTTTACATTTTTGATATTGGTTAAAATAAACTGTAAATCATATGTATAATATGCTACTTTTTCACAACTGAATGGACTCAAATGCAAATTTACGGCTCCATAGCATTTGAGGAAAATGACTTACAGTCATAAAACAAGCTATAAAGTGTTCATCTAGGTGGCAACTATAATGCACACCTTTTACATTTTTGATATTTATTAAAATCTACTGTAAATCATATGTAAAAAAATTATATTTTTCACAACCAAATGGGCTCAAACGCAAAATATATAATTTAAAGCTCAATAGCATTTGAGGAGAATGACTTACAGTCATAAAACAAACTGTAAACTGTTCATCCAGGTGTTAAGTATAATGCACACCTTTATATTTTTTATATTTATTAAAATAAACTGTAAATCATATGTAAAAAAAAAATTCTACTTTTTCACAACCAAACGGGTTCAAACGAAAATTTAAAGCTCAATATCATTTGAGGAGAATGACTTACAGTCATAAAAACAACTGTAAACTGTTCATCTAAATGTCAACTATAATGCACACCTTTTACATTTTTGATATTTATTAAAATAAACTGTAAATCATATGTAAAGAATGCTACTTTTTCACAACCGAATGGGCTC
>NW_015551023.1:65326-69666 GCF_001515605.1 Sinocyclocheilus anshuiensis | reverse complement strand
CAAATTCCTCGTATGTGTAAACATACCTGGCAATAAAGCTCATTCTGATTCTGATTCTGATTCTGATAAATAATATAAATTGGTGGGCAAATTTTTAAGGAAATGCTAAACTCATCCTAACTATTTACCTTTGATCACTCATTTATTTCTGAATGTTTTTCCACATTTTTTTTTCCTCTGCGCAACATGCTAATACCTGTGACTTTACAAACGACCCAACGAAAAATGGCCAGAGGTGTCATTTTCCGGCATTCGATATTCGCAAATCTAGGGACCGTCTCTAAAGTTACATGCGACATTGGTATACACTTTTCTAACTTCAATAGCATTTGAGGGAAATTACTTACAGTAACACAACCAACTGTGAAGTGTTCATGTAGGTCTCAGTTATAATGCACACCTTTTAGATTTTTGATATTTATTGAAATAAACTGTCAAATCATATATAAATATGTTGTTTATTTCACTACCGAATGGGCTCAAACACAAAATATATATCATAATTTAAAATTCAATAGCATTTGAGGAGAATGACTTACAGTAACACAACCAACTGTAACATGTTCATGTAGGTCTCAACTATAATGCACACCTTTTACATTTTTGATATTTATTAAAATCTACTGTAAATCATATGTAAAAAAATTATATTTTTCACAACCGAATGGGCTCAAACGCAAAATATATCATTTAAAGCTCAATAGCATTTGAGGAGAATGACTTAGAGTCATAAAACAAACTGTAAACTGTTCATCTAGGTGTTAAGTATAATGCACACCTTTATATTTTTTATATTTATTAAAATAAACTGTAAATCATATGTAAAAAAAAAATTCTACTTTTTCACAACCAAACGGGTTCAAACGAAAATTTAAAGCTCAATATCATTTGAGGAGCTGTAAACTGTTCATCTAGGTGTTATCTATAATGAAGACCTTTTACATTTTTGATATTTGTTAAAATAAACTGTAAATCATATGTACAATATGCTACTTTTACACAACCGAATGGGTTCAAACGAAAATTTAAAGCTCCATATCATTTGACGAGAATGACTCACAGTCATAAAAACAACTGTAAAGTGTTCATCTAGGTGTCAACTATAATAAACAACTTTTACATTTTTGATATTTGTTAAAATAAACTGTAAATCATATGTACAATATGCTACTTTTACACAACCGAATGGGTTCAAACGAAAATTTAAAGCTCCATATCATTTGACGAGAATGACTCACAGTCATAAAAACAACTGTAAAGTGTTCATCTAGGTGTCAACTATAATAAACAACTTTTACATTTTTGATATTTGTTAAAATAAACTGTAAATCATATGTAAAAAAATACTACTTTTTCACAAACTTATGGGTCCAAACTAAATTTAAAGCTCAATATAATTTGACGAGAATGTCTTACAGTCATAAAAACAACTGTAAAGTGTTCATCTAGGTGTCAACTATAATAAACAACTTTTACATTTTTGATATTTGTTAAAATAAACTGTAAATCATATGTACAATATGCTACTTTTTCACAACTGAATGGACTTAAATACAAATTTAAGGCTCAATAGCATTTGAGGAAAATGACTTATAGTCATAAAAGCAATTGTAAACTGTTCATCTAGGTGTTAACTATAATGCACGCCTTTTACATTTTTGATATTTATTAAAATAAACTGTAAATCATATGTAAAAATACTACTTTTTCACAAACGAATGGGTTCAAACGAAAATTTAAAGCTCAATATAATTTAACGAGAATGACTTACAGTCATAAAACAACTGTAAACCTTTCATCTAGGTGTCAACTACAATGCACACCTTATATATTTTTAATATTTATTAAAATAAACTGTAAGTCTTTTGAAAAAAATAAGGTTTTTTTCAGTACCGAATGGGCTCAAATGCAAATTTAAAGCTCAGTAGCATTTGAGGAGAATGACTTAGTCATAAAAACAACCGTAAACTGTTCATCTAGGTGTCAACTATAATGCACACATTTTAAATTTTTGATATTTATTAAAATAAACTGTAAATCATATGTAAAAAATGCTACTTTTTCACAACCGAATGGGTTCAAATGAAAATTTAAAGCTCAATATCATTTGACGAGAATGACTTACAGTCATAAAAACAACTGTAAACTGTTCATCTAGGTGTCAACTATAATGCACACATTTTAAATTTTTGATATTTATTAAAATAAACTGTAAATCATATGTACAATATGCTAGTTTTTCACAACTGAATGGACTCAAACGCAAATTTAAGGCTCAATAGCATTTGACGAGAATGACTTACAGTCATAAAACAACTGTAAACTGTTCAACTAGGTGTCAGCTACAAGGCACACCTTATACCTTATTAATATTTATTAAAATAAACTGTAAATCATTTGAAAAAAATAAGATTTTTTTTCAGTACCGAATGGGCTCAAACTCAAAATATGCCATAATTTAAAGCTCAATAGCATTTGAGGAGAATGACTTACAGTCATAAAAACAACTGTAAACTGTTCATCTAGGTGTCAACTATAATGCACACATTTAACATTTTTTATATTTATTAAAATAAACTCTAAATCATATGTAAAATATACTACTTTTTCATAACCGAATGGGCTCAAACTCAAAATATGCCATAATTTAAAGCTCAATAGCATTTGAGGAGAATGACTTACAGTCATAAAAACAATTGTAAACTGTGCATCTAGGTGTCAACTATAATGCACACATTTTACATTTTTGATATTTATTAAAATAAACTCTAAATCATATGTAAAATATGCTATTTTTCACTAACGAATAAGCTCAAATGCAAAATATGCCATAATTTAAAGCTCAATAGCATTTGAGAAGAATGACTTACAGTCATAAAACAAGCTGTAAAGTGTTCATCTAGGTGGCAACTATAATGCACACGTTTTACATTTTTGATATTTATTAAAATAAACTGAAAATTATATGCAAGAAAATTCTATTTTTTACAACCGAATGGGCTCAAACGCAAAATATATAATTTAAAGCTCAGTAACATTTGAGGAGAATGACTTACAGTCATAAAACAAACTGTAAACTGTTCATCTAGGTGTTAACTATAATGCACACCTTTATATTTTTTATATTTATTAAAATAAACTGTCAATTATATGTAAAAAAAATTATACTTTTTCACAACCGAATGGGTTCAAACGAAAATTTAAAGCTCAATATCATTTGAGGAGAATGACTTACAGTCATAAAAACAACTGTAAAGTGTTCATCTAGGTGTCAACTACAATGTACATCTTATACATTTTTAATATCTATTAAAATAAACTGTAAATTATTAAAAAAAAAATAGATTTTTTTCAGTATCGAATGGGCTCAAACGCAAATTTAAATCTCAATAGCATTTGAGGAGAAAGACTTAGTCATAAAAACAAATGTAAACTGTTCATCTAGGTGTTAACTATAATGCAGACCTTTTAAATTTTTTATATTTGTTAAAATAAACTGTAAATCATATGTAAAAAATGCTACTTTTTCACAACCGAATGGGTTCAAACGAAAATTTAAAGCTCAATATCATTTGACGAGAATGACTTAGTCATAAAAACAACTGTAAACTGTGCATCTAGGTGTCAACTATAATGTACAGCTTTTACATTTTTGATATTTATTAAAATAAACACTAAATCATATGCAAAAAATGCTACTTTTTCACAACCGAATGGGCTCAAACGCAGATTTAAAGCTTAATAGCATTTGAGCAGAATGACTTACAGTCATAAAAACAACTGCAAAGTGTTAATTTAGGTGTCAACTATAATGCACACCTTTTACATTTTTGATATTTATTAAAATAAACACTAAATCATATGTAAAAATGCTATTTTTCACTACCAAATGGGCTCAAATGCAAAATATGCCATAATTTAAAGTTCAATAGCATTTGAGCAGAATGACTTCCAGTCATAAAATCAAATGTAAACTGTTCATCTAGGTGTCAACTATAATGCACACCTTTAACATTTTTGATACTTATCAAAAATAAACGTACTCGGTTACTAACGTAACATTGGTTCCCTGAGATAGGAGAAGGAGTACTGCGTCTGCTAAGACGCTATGGGGAAAACTCATTTTTCTCCGAATACTGAAGCCTTTTCAATAACGCAGTGTAATTGCACGGCCATTGGTTCGTGCAGTGAATTAAAAAAGGAAGAATGGGTGGGGCGTCTGGCTATATAAGCGGGCACTTCGCCATAGGATCCTCAGGTTACTTCGACTGAAGCGACGTGCAGCTACATAGCAGTCAGCAACGCAGTACTCGTTCCCGTATCTCAGGGAACCGAGGTTA
>NW_015551023.1:64720-64971 GCF_001515605.1 Sinocyclocheilus anshuiensis | reverse complement strand
TCAATTCCAGGCTGCAGCAAAGTCACATTGTGCAGAGGACTCAACTGGTGGTCTTGTCCCGGTGGCCATCTAGGAGAGAAGGTCCTCACTGGGGATCTGTCTTTGTGGCTCATCTAGTTGTCCTGGTCTCCGCTGACATTCAGGGCTGTAGAAGTCCTCTCTAGGTGCTGATACACCATCTGGGCTGGATACGTACTGGATCCGGGTGACTGCAGTGACCATCTGATCTGGATACAGACTGGATCTGGTGG
>NW_015551023.1:59347-63385 GCF_001515605.1 Sinocyclocheilus anshuiensis | reverse complement strand
CCATCTGGGCTGGATACGTACTGGATCCGGGTGACTGCAGTGACCATCTGATCTGGATACAGACTGGATTTGGTGGCTACGGTGACCTCGGAATAAGAAAGAAACAGACTAATATTAGCGTAGATGCCATTCTTCTAACGATGTAGCAACATCGGGTGTTATGGGAAGTGTACAGGGTTCCGGTTGTCCTAATTAATGTAGCCTAAAAATCCTTTAACGGATTTGAATATTAGAAATGTGTTAGTGTGTGTTGGAAACTTTTTCCTCGTCGAAGCAGAGACCAGGAGACGTTGGGATATCTTTAATACAGAGGTTACTCTTTATTGAGGACTCGCTGTGCGTCGCTGCAGTCATCCAAGTCTGACTATAGCTTAGGACAGTAGAGTTTATACCTTTCAAGGGGGAGAGATACATAGAGGTGGAGACAATCTAAACAAAGCATGCAAATGCAGTATAGGAATCAGCCCGTTACCGGAATTTCTCCAGCCCTGATCTCATCAGCATAACAGTGTCATTCAAATTCATAGGTGCTAATCCAATCAGCCTGACAGTATCGCCCATACCTTCACATTATCATAGAGACAAAAGCACAGCTGTGCCTTGAGATTAGCATTCACCTTTAACTTGGGACCCTGCCGAATGGTCAGGAAGTGCATAAAGCCTGACTTGATCTTGTTAGAATGTCATCATTTTTACCTCAACATGTAAAAAACACAATGTACATAACTTTTTCGGTTTATATACTATTACATTGGAACCTAGATATAACATTTTATTAATTTGTAATCCAACAGTTCCCCCTTAGAGATTTCTAACTCACAAAATACAAATTTAGACACTTTAAAGTTCATTCTTTTAACCTGTGATCATTACAGGCACATAGTACTTGCTCTGTGTTGATTGTCTGTAGTGACGAACGGCATGCTGACACAGAAACAAACATGCAGCTAGGGTTCGTGAAGTTCTTACGGGTAATAGTATTTTCTGGTTGGAACTGTCATTTGCTCATGAGGGGCGTGGGTCATTTGTTGAATGAAACACTTGATACTGTGGACGCATAGATAGTACACCAGTAGGAAAAAACAACAGCAGAATTACTATTTCCTTGATCAACAGCCAGGGTTTACCTAACAGGTTTCCGAACCATGAAGACTTTTCTTCAGTCATCTGGTGTAATTTTGCTGAAAGATCAAGAATGTCTTGTTGGATTTTGTTCAAGTCCTCTGTTGGATCCATTAACCCGGTGCAGCACTCAGGGCCGATAATGGTGCAGGCTCCCCCTTGCGTTGCAAGAATGTAATCCATGGCCACTCTGTTCTGTAAGATCATTATCTTGTGCGAAGTGAGAGTGTCCGTGATGTTACCCAGGGCCAAAGCCGTATCATTGGCCAGTTTCTGTACAGAATACGATAAGCTTCTGACTTGATCAAGGGCCTGTATGACACCATAAAACGGGATTAATGCTCCAAGTGTTCTTGACCTCCATGTTTGTGCAGAAGTGAGTCCTGGAATGCAGTCATCTTTGTTCGTGGTAGGAGCTGAATTATGTGCCACCCATGGTATTCCTGCTCTTACTGAAGGCGGGTGTAGCATGCAAACGTTCTTTCCAGCAAACAAGGCGTTTCTTGACATATTCATCAGCTCTAAGAATATGTTGTTTCTGGAGTCTACACTTTGTGCGATGTCCATAATGATTACTAGTACAGCAATCTTGATCATGTTGATGGATGACTGAAGTTCCCGTATGTGATTCTCTGCTTTGTGTATTTAATTTTTATTTTTGTTGTCTTCCATGACGGTTGGCTCGGCAGTGAGTCTAGTTGTCTTTTAGAGGTTGTGGCTTCATACGCAGGTGAGGAGGTCGGTGCATATGGGTCTCGGGACAGCCATCAAGTGGTATCTGCACAGAGTAAGAAAGAAAACAAAAGACGACAGAGCAGTATTTGTTGTAAAAGACTGCAAACACTAGGGTTGTATCCTTTGTTCGATCTGAGTCTGCTATTGTTGTTCCTGCTTTCCCTATTTCTTAATTACTGCGACACCTAAAGAACAGTGAGGTAAGGATGGACTAGTGGATGGGGAAGGCCTATGAGGGAGTCTTCACTGCAGGGTTGGGCCCCAAAGCCTGTTGCATTCGGTTCTTCCCTGGGCTCCTCACTGGTCCGTGTGTCCTATCCTATCCCTGTAGGTGGGGGAACAACTTTACAGTGTGACACATGAGTCCAGGTTTTCCTTCCCTGATGCATTTTGCTTAGCCCAGTTTTGATTGTTCTGTTTGCTCGTTCAACCTGTCCTGATGCTTGTGGCCTGTATGGGCAGTGAAGATTCCACTTAACCCAGGATTGGCCCCCGAAGCCTGTTGCATTCGGTTCTTCCCTGGGCTCCTCACTGGTCCGTGTGTCCTATCCTATCCCTGTAGGTGGGGGAACAACTTTACAGTGTGACACATGAGTCCAGGTTTTCCTTCCCTGATGCATTTTGCTTAGCCCAGTTTTGATTGTTCTGTTTGCTCGTTCAACCTGTCCTGATGCTTGTGGCCTGTATGGGCAGTGAAGATTCCACTTAATCTTCAACATTTTAGACACTTCCTTGACTACCTGTCCTGTGAAGTGTGTACCTTGATCTGAGTCAGTGCAATCTGTTAATCCCCATCTGGGAATGAAATCAGTGACAAGACATTTAGCAGTATGTGCAGCTGTAGCACGCCCTGTTGGATAAGCTTCTATCCATCTCGAGAACTTGTCTATTACTACCAAAATGTCAGTTTTTCCCTTACAAGGAGGCAATGATATGTAATCAACTTGCAGGTGACGAAATGGTCCTGGTGGAGCTGGGATATGTGTTGCGGCTGTAGTTGCTGCTAGCACATCATTATTTTTCTGACATGTAATGCATCTCTTGACTGTTTCGGTGGCTACATTTCTGAATTTTGGATTCCACCATTGATTTGAGAACCTGTGATTCATCGTTGCTGGACCACTGTGACCCAAATTGTGTATTTGTTGAGCCAAATATGGCAGCAGTGATTCGGGAGCGACATACTTCCCCTCTTTGGTCCAGCAGCGAGATGAATCCACTGTGGCTCCTTTGTCTAACCATGTCCATGCTTCATATAGAGGAACGTCTTTGTACAGATCAATGATTGATTCAGGAGGCAGAATTGTCTTCTGTACTGTACTACCTGAACACACCTGTACAGTTGCATTGGAGCAAGCTTGTTTAGCAGCTACATCAGCAAGAGCATTACCTTTAGCTTCCGTAGAATTAGTTGTGAGATGTGCTTTCACTTTGATCACCGCTAATTTATTTGGAAGTTTCATGGCAAACATTAGATCTTTCACTAATAACACACCTGTACAGTTGCATTGGAGCAAGCTTGTTTAGCAGCTACATCAGCAAGAGCATTACCTTTAGCTTCCATAGTATTAGCTGTGAGATGTGCTTTCACTGCTAATTTCTTTGGAAGTTTCATGGAAAACATTAAATCTTTCACTAATCCAGCATGCTTAATGGGGGATCCAGCAGAAGTTAGAAACTGTCTACTTTGCCAAATGACACCAAAATCATGAATTACCCCAAAAGCATACCTGGAATCAGTGTAGATATTTGCAACCGATCCTGAAGCTAGCGTGCATGCTCTAGTTAAGGCTACTAGTTCTGCAGCTTGAGCTGAAAAAGGATCTGGAAGATGACCTGAAGCTACCACTTCAGTGGTGGAAGTGACCACCACTGTTCATTCTCAAGTCTGTTACCTTCAATGACTTGAGCTGAACCATCAACAAACAACTCCAATTCTGCATTCTCTATGGGAGTTTCTGTTACTTCACTCGTAGGTGCGTACGTAAGCGTAACACAGTCGTGAGTCATTCGTCCTTCATCCTCTAACACAACTTCAGTCATTGCAGACATCATACATGAGGATGGGTTCATGACTGACGCACGCTGTAAAACAATGTTTGGGGCTGTGAGGGTTGTTAACCAATTTCCCCAACGAGAGGAAGTGACAGAAGTGACTTTTGCTTGATTCATTAGTGCGGA
>NW_015551023.1:45972-54942 GCF_001515605.1 Sinocyclocheilus anshuiensis | reverse complement strand
GTGGATTTCAAGTTTTCTCTGACTGCAGGTAGGGCATAGACTAAGGTGCACCTGCCATTAAACTTGGCCGGTAGTACACTATAGATTGAGGTTCCGCATAGCCAAAACATGCCTGTTGGAGGGGGAATCCTGCACCATTGGTTCACACTAAATAGCTTGGGTAATGATCGAGTTTGCCTAATACATACTTCCACATCCTCATTCTTTTGTCGTGTGGATGATGAGATTTCTGTCTTCAGTGACATTCCCATTTTAATTATGAAACCACATGCAGCACTGGGAATTTTTCCCAAGTCTTTAGAGTCTGAGGATAGATATTCAACACACCAACTAAATGTCATTGGTAAGAGTAAGTCTGTCATAACAGGTGTGCTTGTCGTCAAATTGCAGGACCTTAAACCTGGAGTGCAACATGGTGAGGCTGGAGGATCAGTCACGTCATGACATGTGCTTTTGTTAAAAATTCCATTAGTGACCACACCAAATAGAGTGCAAGTATCACAGTCAGAAATGGGGTGTGCTACCCATGGGATTCCTACTCCTACCGAAAGTGGATGTGGCATGCAAACGTTATTTCCAGCAAACAAGGCATTTCTTGACATATTCATCAGCTCTAAGAATATGTTGTTTCTGGAGTCTATACTTTGTGCGATGTCCATGATGATTACTAGTATGGCAATCTTGATCATGTTGATGGATGACTGAAGTTCCCGTATGTGATTCTCTGCGTTGTGTATTTAATTTTTCTTCCGTGACAGTTGGCTTGGTAGGGGGTCTAGTTGTCTTTCAGAGGTGGTGGCTTCATACACAGGTGATGAGGTCGGTGCGTATGGGTCTCGGGACAGCCATCAAGTGGTATCTGCACAGAGTAAGAAAGAAAACAAAAGACGACAGAGCAGTATTTGTTGTAAAAGACTGCAAACACTAAGGTTGTATCCTTTGTTCGATCTGAGTCTGCTATTGTTGTTCCTTCTTTCCCCATTTCTTAATTCCTGCGACACCTAAAGAACAGTGAGGTAAGGATGGACTAGTGGATGGGGAAGGCCTATGAGGGATTCTTCACCCAGGATTGGCCCCCGAAGCCTGTTGCATTCGGTTCTTTCCTGGGCTCCTCACTGGTCCGTGTGTCCTATCCTATCCCTGTAGGTGGAGGAACAACTTTACAATGTGAAACATGAGTCCAGGTTTTCCTTCCCTGACACAACACTGCAGCTGCTGTAATCAACATCACTTGATGTGGTCCGTGCCACTTAGGCTCTAACGGTTTGTTTCTGAATGACTTTATCATGCAACAAACAACTCCAATTCTGCATTCTCTATGGGAGTTTCTGTTACTTCACTCGTAGGTGCGTATGTAAGCGTAACACAATCATGAGTCATTTCTCCTTCATCCTCTAACACAACTTCAGTCATTGCAGACATCATACATGAGGATGGGTTTGTGACTGGCGCACGCTGTAAAACAATGTTCGGGGCTGTGAGGGTTGTTAACCAATTTCCCCAACGAGAGGAGGTGACAGAAGTGACTTTTGCTTGATTCATTAGTGCGGACACTGCATGAGGGCATCTTACATTTACAGTCTGTCCTAACACCATTCCTGATGAAGCCTGAAGAGCTAGATGAACTGCCTGCACTGCTCTAAGACACGGGCCCATCCCTTGAGCGACTGTCAAGTTTACCAGAATAGTAATGAATTGGGCGTAAACTGCCCCCATGATCTTGCATTAGACATGCAGTCATAAAGCCTAAGTGTTTATGGAAATAAAGCACAAAGGGCCTATCAGATTGTGCAATTCCTAATGCTGGTGCTTGACACAATGCTCTCTTCAAATCATTGAAAGCTTTGAGATGAATTTCTTCCATACAAACAGTAACGGAATCTTTAACCTGGCCTTTCAACAAGTCATAGAGCAGCTGAGCAATCGAGGCATAGTCTTCAATCCAAGGTATACAGTAACCTGCTGTTCCTAAAAATGATCGGAGTGTTTTAATGTTAGTAGGCGGAGGTATGGCTTGGACTGAAGCAGCTCGATCCTGTGTAATGGATCTATTTCCTGCACCAATTGTTTGACCCAGAAATGTGACTTGGTTTTTAGCAATTTGAGCTTTGTGAAAGCTGCATTTGTGTCCTCTTCTCTGCAGATAGTCCAACAATGCTGCCAATTCATTTTGATGTACCTCGTGATCTGTTGAGGCAATCAAAATATCATCGAGCAAGCCATTAGACATATCGATTAATGAAAAAACCTTACAATCTAATGGTAAGCCATTACAAATTGTAGATGGATCTGCTACTGGGGGGGTGATTTTATCAATATGTTTATTGGCTACTCTATAGTCTATGGTGAGTCTCCATGTCCCATTGGATTTCTTGATGGGCCATATGGGTGAGTTACAGGGACTGTTGGTTTTAACTAGCACTCCTTGCTTCAGCAATTTTTCTACAATAGGTTTGATTCCCTGTATAGCTTCCGTATTGATCGGATATTGTTTGGTAACAGGAGGTGGAGTTCTTGTCAATTTGACTGGTTCTACACCTGTCAAAAACCCGCAATCATCCTTGTCTTTAACCCAAATTGGATGATTCTGTAAGAAAGCATACTCAGGAGTGATTGCATTATTGGTAGAAACTTGTGCTGAGGATTCAGAGGACATGTCTAAAGTTAGATGTACTTGTCTCAGTAGATCCATGCCTAGAATTGCACCTGTATTTAATGGAGCACATAGCAATTTTGTAGTCAGAGTTTTCGGGCCTAATTGTACCTCTATGGGCGGGGTTTCATACAAAACAGAATCTTCACCTATTACACCAGTTAAACAAAGTTTAGTTTTCTTGTACGTGATGTTTAAATCTTTAGCCAATTTTGTAGGAATTACTGTAATTTCTGCACCTGTATCAAGCAAAAAGTAAATCTCTTTTTCTTGTATGCTACCTTTCACAAAAATTATTTTGTCATTGTGATGGATTACAGGGGAAAGGTTGCTACTCACAGCCCCAACAATTCATTTTTTTTTTCTGTTCTTGTTGTGCTCTTAGAAGAGCCTGAGCGAGCTGTCCTAAAGTTTCAGTGGACACTGGCGGAACTACTTCAGGGTTGTAGGTGGGCTGAGAAGGAGCAGAATTATGCATAGTATTTCTTCTACTATCTTGCAACTTCTTCCTACATTCTCCCAATGTCCTAATTTTCCACAATAGTTGCATTTGCCTTATCTTTTAGGCCATCTATTGTCTTGATTCGTTGTGCTAAACGTAGCTGCTGCTACTCTCACTTTTGCCTTAACATCAGCATCTCTTTCCCATGTAGCTAACCTGTCTAGGTTACTTCTGAGAGTTCTGTTAGACCAAGTTAGATCTAGGAATGACAAGGCTTTTCTGTACTCGACTACAAGGCCATCTGACCAGATGCAGACTAGGGGTCCCTTGTCATCTAGCACACTTTCAGGATTGTTACGTCCCCTAGTGGTGTGGCGGTCTAACACAGATCAGGGAAGGCGTCCCCTGACTAAACAGTTAGGAGCGAACCACACACACAAACACACAGTCGTAAGAGTAGCATATAGTGAGAGACTAATAGCAGCAAAAATGAGCAGCGGCGAAGCAAGCTCCAACTCTGCCTCGCTCTTGAAGCATGAGCTTGAACGTCTTAAATACTGAGCCGTCATTCGTGATTGGCTGTCACAGATACACAGATCCTGACAGACAGTACAGCCAGCCAATGGCAAAACCTAAAGAAGAAAGACAGCAGAGAGTAGAGAGACAGAAGAAAACATTAGCAAAACTAGAAATAACAAAAGGGGAGGGAAAGCACAAAACGCTGTCACGTAACACCCCCACCCTTAAAATCAAACATTTAATGTTTGTACACAGTTTAAAAAAAAAACTCTACCCACTTGTTAAATCCTGGAAAGGGCATTGGCCACCACATTATCCATCCCTTTCTTGTGCCGAATCTCAAGATTGTAATTTTGAACGATCAAAGCCCAACGCATGAGGCGTTGATTGTGGTTGTACATTCGACACAAGAAGATGAGGGGATTGTGGTCTGTATACACTACCACTTGATATGGGGTAGATCCAACATAGACCTCAAAATGCTGCAAAGACAGCAGTAGAGCTAGAGCAGTGTTTCTCAACCCTGGTCCTGGGCGCCCCCCAACACTGCACATTTTGTATGTCTCCCTTATCTGACACACCCATTTCAGGTCCTGGAGTTTCTTCTAATGAGCTCATGAGTTGAATCAGGTGTGTTTGATTAGGCAGACACACAAAATGTGCAGTGTTGGGGGCCGCCCAGGACCAGGGTTGAGAAACACTGAGCTAGAGCCTCCTTCTTGATTGTAGAGTAGTTCAATTGGTGCTTACTGAATTTATTAGAGAAGAAACAAATAGGGTGGTCAATACCTTCTTGGTCTTCTTGTAAAAGCACTGCTCCTGCTCCGACAGCACTAGCGTCCACCTCTAACTTAAAAGGTGCAGAAAAATTAGGTGCAGACAAAACAGGCGAGCTACACAATAGATCTTTAATGGCTTCAAAGGCATGCTGACTTTCATCAGACCAAATAAACTCTCTTGCGGGACTAAATAAATCAGTCAAAGGTTTAGCTACGGAGGAAAAATTATTACAGAAACTCCTGTAGTATCTAGCCATCCCTAAAAATCTGCGCAACTCACGCCTAGTGGTGGGTGCGGGAAACTTTCTGATAGCCGACACTTTTGCTTCCACAGGCCGGACTTGACCTTCTCCAACCTGCTTCCCTAAGTAAGTTACAATAGCCTTACAGAACTCACATTTAGCTAAATTGAGAGTCAACGAAGCATTGGCAAGATGTTGAAACACAGCAGTTAGTGTAGACATGTGCTCTGACCAGGTAGAGGAATAGACTACTAGATCATCCAGGTATGCACTACAATTTGGAACATCTGCCAGCACTGTATTAACTAACCTTTGAAAGGTAACCAGCACGTTTCGTAGCCCAAGCGCCATAACCCGGTACTGTAAGAATGAATATGGCATTTCAAAGGCTGAAACTTCTGATGCTCTCTGGGTCAGTGGCACCTGCCAGTAACCCTTTAGCATATCGAGCTTGCTGACAAATTTGGCAGAACCCACATTATCAATGCAATCTTCCATTCTGGACTTTTCGATAGTCGGTACAAAATCGGACACTCCTATCAGCTTTAGGAACTAGCAAACACGGGGAGCTCCAAGGGCTCACAGTAGGCTCTGCAAAACCTTCCTGTAACAAATACTCTACCTCTTTTTATATAATAGCTCGCTTTGAAGCATTCACCCGATACGGATGCTGCTTAATGGGAGTGGCATTTCGTACATCAGTGTCGTGATACAGAACGTCAGATTGCTTAGGTACATCACCAAAAATTTGAGGGAAACTTTGAATTAAACTCACAAGGTCACACTGTTGTTCCTTGGTCAGATTACACAACAACTTGGGTAAATCGGCTAAGATCTCAGAATTGGATAGTCGTGTGACAGGAATTGGATCGACCTGTAGTTTTACCTCATCCGTATCAACATCAGTTTTAACAGGAAACGATGGTACTACACTACTCACAGAAACAGATGAAACCACGGGCCCTGTGCTCTCCTCTGGACTATGCAGCGGGGTTTTGTCCCTGGAATGATACGCTTTAAGCATGTTGATATGACACACACGTCTTTGTCTCTTGCGGTCAGGTGTTTTGATGACGTAATCGGTCTCATTCCTTTTGCTCAACACCTCATATGGACCAACAAAGCGTGCAGATAACGCAGATCCCAAAATTTGTAATAATACAAGTACCTGGTCCCCAATGGAAAAAGAACGTGGCACGGTTGCTTTGTCATAACGTTGCTTCATGTTAGACTGAGTTCTAGAGTGCTCATTTTTAGCATGAGCACAAGCTCTCTGCACACGATCATGGAAACGAGTGACATAATCAAGAACATTCCCAGCAGGATTCAAGTTATTTCCTAGGTCGAGCATTTGTTCTTTGAATACTTTCAATGGCCCTCGGACTTAATGTCCGAACACAAGTTCAGCTGGACTGAAGCCTAGAGACTCCTGAGTGGTCTCATGAACAGCAAAAAGAATAAACGGTACACCTTCGTCCCATTCATTGCCCGACTCCCAGCAATACTTCTTCAGCATTGATTTCAGTGTCTGGTGACAGTGCTCTAACGCACCTTGACTTTCAGGGTGGTATGGACTGGAAGTGCGATGACCTGTTTGTAATGTTTGCTTAAACACCTTGGACATGAAATTAGTGCCTTGGTCTGACTGCACCGCCTTGGAGGTAATTTTTCTTAAAGGAATAGCTTCCGGATAACGGGTTGCCATACACATCACAGTAAGCAGAAACTGATTCCCAGTTTTAGTTTTAGGCAGTGGCCCAACGCAATCCACAACTACATGTTCAAAGGGCTCACCAAGCGCAGGAATTGGAATTAACGGCGCAGGTGGAATAACCTGATTCGGTTTACTTACAATTTGACAGGTGAGGCATGAACGTCAGTAGGCCGCAACATCAATATTTAATTTGGGCCAAAAAAAAATGGTGCAACACACGGTTGTAAGTCTTAGTCACACCTAAATGTCCTGCCATTACATGGTCATGAGCGAGTGATAGTACATGTGAACGATATTCAACAGGCACAACTATCTGGCAAACGGTGACGCATTCATCATCGGCTACTCGAGGTTTCAATTTTTGCATCAACAAACCATCTGCGATGAAGTAGACTGCATCGCCTTTCGCATTAGACACCGCATCAAAGCACTTCGTCAGCGTCACATCATTCTGTTGAGCCTTAACCAAACACTCTCGATTAACAGGCTGATGTGACATAAGAGAATGAACTTCACTGACCTGTTCCTGTCCTGACTCCTGACACATGTGCCCGTCAGCACCAACAGTTTCATCTCTGGCTCTGACAACATTGTCTGCACACATGAAAGTTTCATCTAGAGTAAACTCTTTCAGTCAACTCATCTGAAACAGAGGTAATCACAGGTTTATCCAGCACTTCTAAAACTGGCAACACACGCCCACCAGCCAAGTCATTGCCAAGAATAAACTCAATACCAGGGACTGGTAACGTAGGTCGCACACCCACATCCACAAAGCCAGCAACAAGCTCGGCTTGCAAATACACACGATGCAACGGGACTTTTAACACTTCCATACTGATACCTTGCACTAGGATACTGGAATCCAGACACGATTTCTCTGAGAAAGGTAATACATCACCACGTATGAACGAGCGAGCAGCACCCGTGTCCCTCAGCACTCACACTGCAACTCTGCCCTCAGGTTGGTCACTGAAAGACACAAAGCCTTCCAACATAAATGGTTCATACACTGAGTCAACATGTACTGAAGCCATTTTAATCAAAGCCACAGGCTGTGTTTTAACCGTAGAGTTGTGTTTTCTCTTTAACACCATACAATCAGCGATGACATGACCTGTTTTATGTGCGTCAGCGCAAATTCATCAGCTAACACAGCAGCAATCGACAATTTCGTCACTTTCTGCTCATTCAGATATAAGACAATGCGTTCAGGCAGACACTTCTTAAAATCCTCAAGAAGCATTAACTCACGCAAAGAAGCAAAATCACTAGCCGGACTCGAAACGCACCACTTATCAAACAAAACCCCTTTCTCACGCGCAAACTCCACAAACGTCTGACTGCTGCTTCTTCTATGACCTCAAAATTTTTGTCGGTAAGCTTCGGGTACAAGTTCGTAAGCACGCAATATAGCTGCCTTCATGGCCTCATATTGCAAGCTTTCTGCTAAAGGCAGAGTGGAAAAAACTTCCATCGCTTTTACCACTAACCTGCATTGCAATAACAGCGACCAGACATCTTTAGGCCAATTTAACGACACCGCGATTCTTTCAAATGCAGTGAAATAATTGTCCACCTCCATTTCTCTGAATAGCGGCACTAACAAAATATTTGTACTCACATCAAAAGTGGAAGATGATATTCCACTCACCGCTGAGTCTCTGCCCACCAAGCCAGGAGTAGCCGCCTTGCCAGCAGACCCAGACGAGAGCTTCCCCTCCTCCAACTCCAGCCGGCACAGCTGAACCTCCTTGTCGGCCTGAATCTCAAGCCGCCGGATCTCGAGTTGCAAATCAAACTCAGCCCGGTCGGATCTTAGCATTCTCCTCCACCTCTATGTGCAGCCGCGCAAGACAGACCTTTAGCTTCACGTTCACCCTGGACATCGGCGTAGCCGGGGAAAATGGCACAAACAGTGGCAGACGAGTTTTAGCTTCGGCCTCCGCGTCAGCCTCAACAGGCCCAGCCACTTCACCATGACTCTCAGCGCGTTCAGAAGCGACACCTTCCAAGCTAGTTTGATCCGCATTGGAGATTGACTAGGGCAGACTCAGGATTTTTACCGCTATAAGCCCGTCTAAAACGGTAGCTTTAATTTCTTTTTTCAGTGACTGCCGACTAACAGAAATTTGGAAGTGGTCAGCTACTGCGATCAGATTGTCTTTTCGAAACTTATCAAAAACGTCTAACGACGGAGTTTCAATAAATTTAAGCACACTTACAGACTCCAAAACAAACTGGGTTTCTTGAGTCAGTCAACCACAGTGTCCTCAATGTAAACAAAAGGGCCTTCCAAGCGACCGGAGATCCCGGACGAGCCCCTAATTATGTTACGTCCCCTAGTGGTGTGGCGGTCTAGGGGAAAAGGGGAACGCACATAAAGGCCACTCAGACAAACACTCCTACTGTTTACACACAAATAATGAGGAACACAGGGAATGACCGAAGCCAAGACAAAGATTCTCCGCCCGGCCCTCCTCCGGGGCAGGGAGTGGTGTGCTTACCATCTCGTGAAGAGCAGGTCCCTCCACCTCTGCGTTGCCTGTCTCAGGGCCTCTTGCTCTTTCGCTTGCCACCAGGTTTGGCGGGGGCCTGGACGGGCGGGGCGGCTGCCCTGC
>NW_015551023.1:43418-45362 GCF_001515605.1 Sinocyclocheilus anshuiensis | reverse complement strand
GTCACTGGGGTGTGGCCCTGAGGACCATCGCGAGCCACCCCGAGAAACCAATCGTCCCAGAGGGCGGTCAACTCCGGTCAACTCCGAGATGGTCATACCCCCGCAATGGGAGCATGAGTCATCCACGAAAGCCCCCTCAGCGTGCTTCGTGCCCAGACACGAGAGGCAGCGATCGTGACCATCACCCGGCGCCAGGTAACAACCGCACCCAGAAACACACGGATGGTACGACATCTTTAAAAAGACGTCCCACCCGTGAAGCTCTTTTAGATGGAAATTTGCTCTTTTAGTGTGCTGAAGCGCACAGGGGAGATGGCTGTTTGCAACACACACAGGGGTAGTGCAGCCTGATGTGTGCAACCCACTCGACACGGGAAACCACCACCGCTGAAGCGCCGTACCGCCAACACGAGGAGCTCTCCAAGAGCGCGCTGAACTCGTTCAGTCTTCTCTCTCAGTAGAGTAGTCAGGAGCAGAACGATGTGATCGCTCGGCTCCGAAGCGAAAAGCTGAATATGCACTGCATCTGCTGCCTACTTATACTCACGCTGTGATCAGCAGCAGCTGGATGCAATAATCGCATGCCAATGTGTATTGGCTCGTTTAGTTTACACTCGAAGTAGATTGGTCCCTCTAAGCGAGATCCCAATTCGTCGGTCATCCGACGTGACGTCGAGAGTGACTGACTGAAAGGGAACTGGAAGTTTCACAACAAATAAAGGTGATTCGCTTTATTAACAGATTATACATATTTACAACCCAGCATGTGAAAGCTAAATTCAAATCGTGCAATAAACCATAAGCCTATTGTAGCGTCTGGACCAATCAGACACACCATATATATTTTGTTAGTTATATTTAACAAATACTCTGTAACACCCCTCAGTTAACAAGCCATATGAGGGCCTATGGACCCTTCCACTGAAATTGGTCTTAACACCTCAGAAAGGCAGAACAGGCCTCTGGTTCCATGGCAACCAATGCTGATATCACTGGTTTTATTGCCCAAAGGAATGTGGGCAGAGAAACTCACTCATTTTCCTCATAGGAAAGACAAGAGAAATGGACTGTTCTCTAATTAATTCATATGAAAACCTTTCTTTGAATGAACACGCATATCCTTCAGGTCATCGTGTATGTTGTTACTGTCCTTGTATATTGTATTTTATATTGTATACTGTTTTATGCAGGCTTATGATAGAACCACTCGTTCATGTCATCTTACCTATATGTAATCCTACCATGTTTGGTCTCTATGAATTCATCTTTGGATGATCTAATTGAGAGTGCATATTACGTGCTGATACCTATGCAACATATTAGTGTTCTAAGAATCTTTACTAGTTTGTGCATCAACACCCAAGCGAATTACATTTGCAAATTACCATACCCTCACACAAAAGGTCGTAAAACCCTCCAGTAATTGCAACCTCCCGCCGTTCCATTCACCAAGATCATCTGACTCAAACTGGTCCTTTTCCATCAACCAACTTCAGCAAAGATCAACTTGAGCCTTCAGATTGCATCAGGACACTCTGTCAGACAGACAAGACGTGCAAGTATCAAACTGAGTCTTATTATTTGATACATTAAGTATCATTTGTACCTTGAAGGAATCTCAGCTCAGTGGCATGTCCAAACTGTACCATAATGTATTAAGCTGCTTTAGTGAAGAAATCACAAAATTGTAGGATTGTTTAAATTGTTTCTGAAGAAGAAATCTCAGTACAGATATATCAAGGTAGATTTGAGTGATGCTCCTCTTTCTACAGCATAAAGGCCTTAGAGATTATAATTAGAGTGAAGCAATTCATCTACACTTTGACTGTATATATACAAGCCTAGCAACCTGGTGGTAATTGCTGTGTTTCACTCGCTGAGTGAAATTAAAGGTGTAATACTGTACCTTAGTATTCATGTGTGAGGCACACATAACTACATATG
>NW_015551023.1:42685-43198 GCF_001515605.1 Sinocyclocheilus anshuiensis | reverse complement strand
ACATAGCACACGCGTCACCTGGCGACGCCATGTTGTAAACAAACCACCTTAAGCGGCTAAGCTAACACGACTTAGCATAGTTTCATCTTAGGCTAAGCTACCAAAGAGCTTTAACAATTAGGGGTTAGCACCCTTTACTTGAAGCTTTTAAATCCAGCATGTGTGTATGCAGTGTGAAGTAATTTGAATTTAACCTAATCCCTGGTTTCTGATTTTTCATTTTCTTTTTCTTTTTTTTGTTATTTTTCTATGTTTTCCATCTTCAAGTCGTCTCAGCGAATGTAACAATCTTAGATGTATCCTTCCTGAATGCTATTGCTCAGTTATTAGTTAATTAAATCTAAATTTAATTAAATTTTAACTGTCTACCTAGAGAAGAATTATTAAGTTATTCGGTGTTTTTAGTAACAGTGAATAACACGCTACGGAGGGCGGGGCACACACATGGTATGACCTCGGCATGGGAGCTGGTGTTCAGCTCCCATGCCGAGGGCAAAACTGTGACCAGCTATG
>NW_015551023.1:42068-42555 GCF_001515605.1 Sinocyclocheilus anshuiensis | reverse complement strand
CTTCTACTTCCCTTCCTCAGAGATTGAACCTGTTGTGAACCATCAGTAAGTTCTGAGTGATAATTTGACAATAATAACAGTCTTAAGTCATCAATCAGAACTCTGTTTACGCCCCTTTCAGCAAACATATGCTGACCCAAACCTATCTTTTAACAAATACTCTGTAACACCCCTCAGTAAACAAGCCATATGAGGACCTATGGACCCTTCGCCCGAAATGCGTCTTAACACCTCAGAAAGACACCAGGCCCCTAGTCACCATGGCAACCAACGCTGATATCACTGGTTTTATTGCCCAAGGGAATGTGGGTAGAGGAAATCACTACCTTTTCCATAGGAAGAGACACAATGCACAGTAAAAATGGACTCTTCTCTAATTAATTCATAGGAAAACCTTTATTTGAATGAACACACATATACTTCAGGCCATTGTGTATGTTGTTACTGTCCTTGTATATTGTCTTTTATATTGTATAACTTTTTTTTT
>NW_015551023.1:38062-41577 GCF_001515605.1 Sinocyclocheilus anshuiensis | reverse complement strand
TTTGCTACATGCTCTGTGTAGTATTGTACAGTAAGAAAGTTATTTCCCTTAACCAGGAAATTAACGTTCTTAGAATTGACAGACAGTTGACCCTGAGAGGTCAAGTAAATACTTACAGCGGATCTAAATATTTATAGTTAATTATAACTAGTTATGATTAATTATTCATATTTCCCCAATGAGCTGATTCGCTACAGATTGGTGGAGGACGTGCGGGCATGATAAAACTAAGGTTATGAGCTTAAACACTGTCAACCTAAAAGTGTGTGCTTGATAGTCCAGGTTAGAATAGGGAGTGACTTGAGATACGCTGTTGTGTCCCTATTTGCTGGTTTGTTTAAATGCAGATAAAGTAGGGCCTTGAATTGGTACCTCTATTATGATTGAAAGAGTCTTTATGTACAGAACAGGCCTCTGGTTC
The DNA here is from genome assembly GCF_001515605.1 of Sinocyclocheilus anshuiensis. Classification (NCBI taxonomy): domain Eukaryota; kingdom Metazoa; phylum Chordata; class Actinopteri; order Cypriniformes; family Cyprinidae; genus Sinocyclocheilus; species Sinocyclocheilus anshuiensis. The sequence continues at coordinate 41,156 of NW_015551023.1, read as the reverse complement.
CATGGCAACCAATGCTGATATCACTGGTTTTATTGCCCAAAGGAATGCGGGCAGAGAAACTCACTCATTTTCCTCATAGGAAAGACACATAATGACCAGAGAAATGGACTGTTCTCCAATTAATTCATAGGAAAACCTTTCTTTTAATGAACACGCATATCCTTCAGGTCATTGTGTATGTTGTTACTGTCCTTGTATATCGTCTTTTATATTGTATACTGTTTTATGCAGGCTTATGATAGAACCACTCGTTCATTTCATCACTGATCACTGATGTTCCCTTCAGGCTGTAGATCTGCTGAATATCCAATGGTCCCATAGCTTCATGCTTTATTTCTCTTCTCTTTACTGCCTAAGCTTTAATCCTGTTCCTATACCAACTGTATGCGTGTGTGTGTGTGTGTGTGTGTGTATGTTAGACTAGTTTAAGTGTTTATGTAGTTAATAAAGTCTTACTTGTATCACACTTGACATTGTTCATTGTTTGCTCATAACTGGAGTCCCTAATCATGCAGATTTATGCTACATGCTCTGTGTAGTATTGTACAGTAAGAAAGTTATTTTCCTTAACCAGGAAATTAACATTCTTAGAATTGACAGACAGTTGACCCCCGGATCTAAATATTTATAATTAATTATAAGTAGTTATGATTAATTATTCATATTTCCCCTTTGAGCTGATTCGCTACACTATTTACAACTATACATAAGAAACTATACTTAATCAAAACAACAAAAGAAAAGAACCAAACCACAGAGAGAAAGAGAATGAGCGGTGCTAAATTAGAGAAAATAACAAAACATAAGGTGCTAACTTAAAAACCCCTCCCTCTGTCCTAACTGAAAACAAAAGAAAGAAAAGAAACACGAGTCTTCGGTGTCACGCGCCCTAAGTAACCTACACTGTCCTAAAACAAAAGATACATAAAGTGTCACACGCTCCTGACCTGACGTGTTTAACAAAGGCAAACCTGCGTGTTGTAATGTGTATGTCACGTGACGTACTTTCCTCACTCTTCTTGGGGTTGGGGGCTCATCTGGGATCTGAACCTGGGGCCTCTTGCACCCAAAGCGAGAATCATACCCCTAGCACAAAACGCTGTCACGTAACAAGGATCATCAAATATTCCACTGTAAGTTACAGCTGACTGACAAAACCTTTCAGTGTATTCACTCACAGTTTCTTCTTTCCTTTGCACACAGTTAGTGATTCTGGACCAGTCTATTTTGGGTCCCATGATATTCTTTAGAATTTTCAAAACACATTCTCTCAAATCGCCTTTACTAGCATGTTGTAGTTCAGAAGTCCCTGAGATCTTCTCCTAGCTCCACATACCTTCACTGAATCTACAGGCACATCAGTTACTGATTGGATGGCTGCATCTGTTTCAAAAAAAGCTTGTAAGTCTGGATAATTGTTATCAGGCTGACTAACTTCTTCCATTAAAGGTTCTTTTGGATAGAGTGGAACTCACCAACCCTTGGTTGTACAGAAAGATTCAGTCTGGAACGAAGTCAGATCTTTGTTGAGCTTGAAGTTTCAATCTGGAAGTCCATAGCTCTATCCGGGTGACGGCACCAAAACTGTTGGAAACTTTTTCTTCGTCGAAGCAGAGACCAGGAGACGTTGGGATATCTTTAATACAGAAGTTACTCTTTACTGAGGACTCGCTGTGCATCGCTGCAGTCATCCAAGTCTGACTATAGCTCAGCACAGTAGAGTTTATACCTTTCAAGGGGGAGGGATACATAGAGGTGGAGACAATCTAAACAAAGCATGCAAATGCAGTACAGGAATCAGCCCGTTACCGGAATTTCTCCAGCCCTGATCTCATGAGCATAACAGTGTCATTCAAATGCATAGGTCCTAATCCAATCAGCCTGACAGTATCGCTCATACCTTCACATTATCATAGAGACAAAGGCACAGCTGTGCCTTGAGTTTAGCATTCACCTTTAACTTGGGACCCTGCCCAATGGTCAGGAAATGCATAGAGACAAAAGGTTAATGTTTCAGACACCTGGGCTGCCTGAATTGATCTTCTTAGAATGTCATAATTTTTACCTCAAAATGTAAAAAACAATGTACATAACTGTTTCAGTTTATATACTATTACATAGGAACCAAGATATAACATTTTATAAATTTGTAATCCAACAGTTTATTAAGCGTGCAGAACAACCACCCAATAAAGCGTTACAATAAATGCATGGATTCTGAATATTTTACAGTTGGTTTGATAGCATTTGACATTGAGAGAATAGGTCGTAATTTAGATATATTTTTGAGATGGAAAAATGCAGTTTTACTAATGCTAGAAACGTGGCTTTCACAGGAAAGATTGTTATCAAATAGCACACCTAGGTTCCGTGAGATGACGAAGAATTGACAGAGCAGCCATCAAGTTGCCAGACTATTACAAGCTTTACTAACTGTTGTTTCCTTACCTCCAGAAGTCCATTCAGTCTCCGCTCTGCCAATTCTCCTCAGCCCTGGTTCATCTCCAGGATTCCTACGACTATCACATCCAGATTACCAAGAAGCTAAGATCCCCAGAACTCTCTCATATCTCTCTTACTCACCTGCCTTCGATCCTAACCAGCACCACATTGACAATAAAAAAAACCCTCTGTTTACCTGAACTCCTCTTGTCTCTTGCCTGTGTGTGACAATTACATGCAGAGCTTTTAGGTCCAATAATTAACATCTCTGTTTTTTCAGAATTTAGCAGTAAGAAATTACTAGTCATCCAGTTTTTTTATATCAACTATGCATTCCGTTAGTTTTGCAAATTGATATGTTTCATCGGGCCGCAACAAAACATAGAGCTGAGTGTCATCAGCATGTGAAAGCTAACACCAGGTTTCTTGATGATATCTCCCAAGGGTAACATGTAAAGCTTGAAAAGCAACAGTCCTAGTACTGAGCCTTGTGGTACTCCATACTGCACTTGTGATTGATATGATACCTCATCATTCACTGCTACGAACTGATGACGATCAGATAAGTAGGATTTGAACCATGACAATGCAATTCCACTAATGCCAACATAATTTTGTAGTCTACTCAAAAGAATGTTGTGGTCGATAGTGT
>NW_015551023.1:27738-30128 GCF_001515605.1 Sinocyclocheilus anshuiensis | reverse complement strand
GATAATGTTATATGAAGCACCATTACTTCAAACGAGTTATACTTGAAGCCCGCCCTCTGAGAAATACTGAAATTATTGTTATATATTGTAGCAACACCTCCCCCTTTACCTTTTGGACGCAGCTCATGTTTATAACAGTAATCTTGGGGGCTAGACTGTTTAAAATAATGTAATCATCAGGTTTTATCCAGGTTTCTGTCAAACAGAGCACATCTAGTTTATGATCAGTGATCATATCATTTACAAAAAGTGCTTTCGTAGAAAGGGACCTGATATTCAATAAGCCAAGCTTTATCATTTGTTTATCCTTATTACATCTGTTTTTTATTTGTTGAACATCAGTTAAATTGTTACTCTTAAATTGGTTTGGACATTTTTTGTATTTTCTAGTTCGGGGAACAGACACAGTCTTTATAGTGTGATATCTAGATGAAAGAGTCTCTATGTGCTGAGAATAAACAGATTTTTGTGATGTGAGGTGGCTAGCAGACGGTCAGTTTAGACAGTCTGTCTGCTTCCTGACCTGGGCCCCAGTTAGTCAAGTACAAACTCTAAGATTATGTGCCATATTTCTAGAGAGAAGAGCGGCACCACCCCAGGAGGGATGAAGACCATCTCTTTTCAACAGGTCAGGTCTGCCCCAAAAACTCGTCCAATTGTCTATGATACCTATGTTATTTTGCGGGCACCACTTAGATATCCAGCCATTGAGTGATGGCAGTCTGCTATGTATCTCATCACCACGGTAAGCAGGGAGGGGACCGAAGTCAAACATCATTAGCGCCGGCGTGAATAACAATCTTACTGAATTTACATTTAGCATTAGCCAGCACTTTTAAACTTGCCAAGATGTCAGGCGCTCTGGCTCCTGGTAAACATTGGACTATGGTGGCTGGGGTCTCTATTTTCACGCTCCGTACGATAGAATCACCAATAACTTGAGCACTTTGATTAGGTTTCTCAGTGGGTGCGTCACTGAGTGGGGATAACCTGTCTGATGTTTTGATCGGAACGTAAGAGCGGTGTTTTGACCCGCGACTATGGTAAGTAATTCTGTTCACAGTCACCCAGTTGTCCTGCTGCGGAGGCATTGTAACCGGAACCGAACAATGTACAGGGCTCCCTGAGCTAGTCGCATCCAAAGCCATATCTAGAGCCCTCACATTCTTACTGTTCTCAATTAAAGTTTGGATGCGTGTCTCTAATTCTGAAATCTTCTCTGTCAGCCTAACTATTTCCCTGCATTTATCACATGTGAATCCCTTGTCGCCGTCAGAGAGAGCTAAACTATACATGTGGCAAGCGGTGCAAACAACAATAGCAGGAGAAGTAACCGAAGTAACCGAGTACGTTTCCTATCGATACTTCACTTGTACTGCGTCTGCTAAGACGCTATGGGGAAACAGTACAATCCCGCCGTGCTATGCTAGAGGAACGACTAATACTTGAACTTGCCTTAAGCACCAAATGGGGCCCAGAGGGACCAAGTATTTTGCAGGGAAGCCCCGCAGGAGGCAATAGGGCCAAACTCACAGAGGTCGGCCCGGCGCTGAGTAATCGTTTCAAGAGAAATTGTACAGCCTCGGAACCCAGTGGGGGCCAAGAGCGTACAGTGAAGAAGGCAAACGCCTGAAGCACTGGTTTTGCCATATAACCAGAGTGAGTCCGTTTAAGCAGAAAGGACCCGGGCCTGTAAGGCCGGGACATCCAGATTATAAAACCTGGTAAATGTGGACGGGGAGGCCCAGCCGGCCGCCGCACAAATCTCTGCAATGGACACACCGCTAGACGAAACCCAGAAAGAGGCGACGCCTCTTGTTGAGTGGGCTCTTACTCCCATGGGGCATTGTAGGCCCAAAGAAGAGTATGCTAGCGTGATAGCGTCGATTATCCATTTGGAAAGTCTCTGCTTCATGACCAGAGACCCTTTGGTGCAGTCACTGAAGCATACAAAAAGCTGTTCCGACTGCCTGAACGGGGCGGAATGCTCAATATATATTCTCAATGGCCTGACGGCAACGCCTCTTGTTGAGTGGGCTCTTACTCCCATGGGGCATTGTAGGCCCAAAGAAGAGTACGCTAGCTTGATAGCGTCAATTATCCATTTGGAAAGTCTCTGCTTAGTGACCGGAGACCCTCTGGTGCGGCCACCGAAGCATACAAAAATCTGTTCCGACTGCCTGAACGGGGCGGAACGATCACTATATATTCTCAATGCCCTGACGGGGCAGAGTAAATTCAGCTCTTGGTCCTGCTCCAAAGGAGGAAGTGCTGATAGAGCTATTACCTGTGCTCTGAATGGAGTCGAGAGCACTTTTAGGTACATAACCATGCCTCGGCTTCAGGACGACCTTGGAGTCGTTGGGCCCGAATTCGAGGCAGGTGGGGCT
>NW_015551023.1:21254-22685 GCF_001515605.1 Sinocyclocheilus anshuiensis | reverse complement strand
TCTTTAGAGCCCTCAACACCGTGGGCAGGTCCCATGTAGGGACGGTGATAGGGTGAGGCGGGTTGAGCCTCTTAGACCCCTTCAAAAAACGAACAACTAGGATGTTCCTGCCCACCGACTGGCCAGGTATAGGAGCGTGTGAGGCTGCTATGGCCTTGAGTGTGGAGGGGGAACGACCCTTATCCAACAGCTCTTGCAGGAAGGACAATATCAGAGATATGCCGCAGGAAAATGGGTCTGCGCCGCAGGCCTCACGCCAGGCGGAGAAGACAGACCATTTAAGGGCATAGAGCCGTCTCGTAAAGGGTGCTCTAGCCTGAGATATTGTATTTAGCATGCTCTTGGGGAGGTCCACAGGCTTCCATCGAGAGGCCAGAGGTGCAGAGCCCACAGCTTGGGCTGAGGGTGCCATATCGTTCTGTTCGCCTGAGAGAGGATCCCTTTTCAGTTGTTTTTATGACTGTAAGTTATTCTCCTCAAATGCTATTGAGCTTTAAATTTGCATTTGAGCCCATTCGGTAGTGAAAAGTAGCATTTTTTACATATGATTTACTGTTTTTTTAAATAAATATCAAAAATGTGAAAGGTGTGCATTATAGTTGACACCTAGATGAAAACTTTACAGCTGTTTTATGACTAAGTAATTCTGCTCAAATGCTATTGAGCTTTAAATTATGGCATATTTTGCATTTGAGCCCATTCGGTAGTGAAAAGTAGCATTTTTTACATATGATTTACAGTTTATTTTAATAAATATCAAAAATGTAAAAGGTGTGCATTATAGTTGACACCTAGATGAACAGTTTACAGTTGTTTTTATGACTGTAAGTCATTCTGTTCAAATGCTATTGAGCCTTAAATATGTGTTTGAGCCCATTCGGTTGTGAAAAAGTAGCATTTTTTACATATGATTTACAGTAGATTTGAATAAATATCAAAAAGTGTACAGGTGTGCATTATAGTTGACACCTAGATGAACAGTTTACAGTTGTTTTTATGACTATAAGTCATTTTCCTCAAATGTTATTGAGCCTTAAATTTGCGTTTGAGCCCATTCGGTTGTGAAAAAGTTGCATATTTTACATATGATTTACAGTTTATTTTAACAAATATCAAAAAGGTGTGCAATATAGTTGACAGCTAGATGAACAGTTTACAGTTTGCTTTATGACTGTAAGTCATTCTCCTCAAATGCTATTGAGCTTTAAATTATGGCATATTGAGAAGCGTTTCTTCTGCTACAGGTAACAACTCTTTCAGTAATTTAGTGGGTACAGGATCTAACAGGCATGTTGTTGGTTTAGATGCAGTGATAAGTTTATTTAGCTCTTCCTGTCCTATAGTTGTAAAGCACTACAGTTTATCTTTTGGTGCGATGAATGAAGCTGAAGTATTATACGCTGTAGAATCTACATTTGTTATTGTATTTCT
>NW_015551023.1:15271-20604 GCF_001515605.1 Sinocyclocheilus anshuiensis | reverse complement strand
GCCAGGTTTCAGTCAAGCAGAGTACATCAAAACTATTATCTGTGATCATTTCATTTACAATAACTGCTTTGGGTGTAAGCGATCTAATGTTTATGAGCCCAAACCTAAAAAATTGTTTTTGTTCATTTATTTTACATTTTTCTGGATCAGCGCGAAAAAGCCTAGGACTCTCCCAGAAAAGATTCCAATTATTAACAAAGAGCAGTTTCTGCTCTTTACACCATGACAATAACCATTCATTTAAAGCAAAAAGTTTACTGAACCTTTCGTGCTCTCGTCGATACATGGGAAGCGGTCCTGACACGATGATCGTCGTCGTGGGGTGAAGCATGACCGCTCCGGTGCTCTCGTCACCCTTCAGGATCGCGGGTATCTGCACAGAAACATCGAGAACACGAGCACCAGGGAAACAGTGAGTGTGAACTTTACCTTCAGCTAATGTAGCACAGATGTGCCGGACGATGGAGTCTCCGACGATCACAGCGTCGCATTCTGTCTCGCGGAGGGGAGCGAAGTGGTTCCGGGTGGAGATCTCGAAGACCGGAGGCGGCGGGGGGGGGGAGAGGTCGTCACCCGGGGCCTGGCTCGTGTCTTCCGCTGCGGGTGCACCCAGAGTCCGTGGTGTCCCGGCGCCGGAGTGAATTACATCTGGGAAGATTAAGGCCCAATAGAGAACTTATTTGATTCAAATAGACTTCAAGACAAAGCATTTTTTTCACGCATCAAACAATGAAAAACAAACAAACATCTACATATATATATTTTTTTCCTTTTGCATTTTTGTTCATATCTTCAAGTAACATTTCTGATAACTTGCACATGGCCGCAAATACACGTTTCTGCCAGCGGCCCCAAAACATTTGAATGAAAATTCACACTAAATGTTATTTTATTATGTTAATCTATTTACTATGGACATTAACAGTTGACAACCAGAAATTGTTCACATACATTTGTCTTAATTTTGACAATATAGGCCTATTTATAATTTGATACACAATAAATACATCCGTGTTTTGTTTTTTTTTTTGCTTGAAATCTGTGTATGTGCTAAATTTATTTCAAATAAATGTCACTTAATTTGATATTGTATGAGCCATTTATACAGTTAAATGTTTGAAATATTTTTGGGCTGGGAGCCTTGCTTAAGAGTTTAGTAACTACAGTTCTTGTTTTTTTTGTGTTAACAGTTTAGATGATCTAATATTAAGAAACATTCAGCTGATCGTGTTCTCTGGATCAGAGAACACAGTCAACTGAATCTGTCTGTCAAATACACATACGATCAGCTGAATCTGTCTGTCAAATACAAATAATATTACATAATGGTTTTATGGAAAGCATGGGGGTAGTTTCATCGTGCAGACTAGACTATGGGATTAAGAGAAAACAAAGAAGTGTTGTTTGGTATTTTGTGTGCGTGGATTTGGCAGTGGGATTTGTCCCATCTGATAGAAGAGTAGAGAAAAGCGGAGTGTTATGCTATATGTTATATGTCACTGTTTCCAGGTAAGATATTTCATGTTTCCCTCCCATGTCTTGTTCAACATATTATATGGTCTTTCTGATGCCTTCCGTTAATATAAAAATCTCCCACCACAGCTACTGCAAGCAGTTCCACAACTGATAGCACAGATACTCCTACCAGCACAACTGATGCCACCACAGTCACCACAGAAGGTATTCTCATCTCTATGATCAGGAACCCCACCATCAGGCCTAAAGTCTACATAGTAACGTTCAGGCGTGTGAAGTAACGAATTACAAATACTCACGTTACAGTAATTAAGTAGTTTTTATCAGTAATTGTACTTTTTTGAGTAGTTTAAAAATTGTGTACTTTTACTTTTACTTGAGTACATTTTAAGTGATGTATCGGTACTTTTACTCCGTCATATGGAGCGTAGCATCCTGGAGATGTTGTCCGACAGGAACAAACAAGCCAATGACAGTTGGCGTGCATGTTTCGCCACGCGCACCCCGCCCCGCAGCACGGGTATAAAAGAGAAGTGTGTGCAAACGCACATCAGCTTTTCGCTTCGGAGCCGAGCCTTTTCAAGATGAATCTCCGCGAGTGTTTGCAGAAAGAAACAGCTGGCGTCGGTGTCACCGCGTGTCAGCGGGGGTTGCCATCCAGTGCTGCTAGAAACCTCGTCGTGCTGCAGCTTCCATTCTGCGGTCTCGCTGCGACCTCCCCTGGGCGCTTCAGCGCTCTCTCTAAAAGAGTGTTTTCCTTTCTAAAGCGACGGGCATCTTTTTAAAGATGGCTTCCCGCTCGTGCGTTTCTGGATGTGGTCGCTTCCTGGCTTCATCTGATCGTCATGATCACTGTATCTCGTGCCTGGGCTTGCAGCACGCTGAGGTAGCGCTCATGGATGAGTCATGTTCTCAGTGCGGGAACATGACCATCGCGATGTTGCGGTCTAGATACCTCCTCATTAAGTCGGCAGCCGCCTCCGGTTCCATTCTTCCCGGAAGTGCATGAGGAGGTCACTAAGTCTTGGAAGGCACCTTTTTCTGCCCGAAACAGGCTTGATGCCTCCTCCGTCCTCACCACCCTCGACGGCGTAGTTTTTTGGACAAGTACTTTTACTCTACTCACACTACATTTTTTGGAAGGTAATTGTACTTTTACTTGAGTATATTTTTTCAGTACTCTTTCCACCACTGAAAAGCAGCCTCAGAAGTACGAGTAAAATTAGTGGCATCTTGAATTTGGTGTCCGGAAATTGCCTCATCAATCTTCGTTCCAACTGAATCTGATGTGGCACTGGATGACAAGTCATAGAAATTCTGCACTTCTGCAATTACACTGCCTTCACTGTAAAAGGAAATAATGATGAAAAACACACAACACAACGTCTCGGTTACGTATAATTAATTATAATTAATTCTCACAGCGTGAGTATAAGTAGGCAGCAGATGCAGCGCATATTCAGGTTTTCGCTGAGGAGCCGAGACGGTGACCCGGCCGCTCAGCGGTGGTAAAGGAGCTGTGGTGACTGGAACGTGACGTCTCCGTTCCCTCCTTCAGGGAACGAGGGTTACCATACGTAACCGAGACGTTCCCTTTCAGTCGGTCACTCTCGACGTCACGTCGGATGACCGACGATATTGGGATCCTACCAAAAGGCCACAGCTACTGCCCCTTCCAGTGTCCTGTGGAAGCCACCTGCGCCCCTACTTTTTGGCATAGGCCAGGGCTTGCACAAGAGGACCAGCTACTGCTGCTATGGCACTACCCACTGAGTAAGACTGGATAACAATATGAAAACATACCCGTTCTACTTGGAACAGGGACGTTACAGAAGCTCCAACCTTCCCGAAGGAGGTTGCGGAAGCAATACACGCTCCAACCTTCCCGAAGGAGGTTGCGGAAGCAATACACATATGAACATTCCTTAGGTGCATATGGAAGAATGGAGGTGATTGTAACCCTCTTGGAATGGCAGAATTGAGGAAACGGAGCTTGGCCCGTGACTCCGAGATGATCATCTTCCTGCAATGAGAACATGACTCATCCACAAACGCCACCTCAGCGTCCAGCGCCAGGTAACGACCGCATCCAGAAATGCCCGGGTGATACGTTGTCTATAGCAAAACCCACATCGTCTTTACAACGACGTAACGTCAAGTTTGCCACGCAACGTCGTCTTTAAAAAGACGCACCCGAAATTTGCTGTTTTAGGGGAAAAAGCTCTTTTAGCGTGCTGAGGCGCACAGGGGAGATGATCATCTGCAACACAAACAGGGGGTAGTGCAGCCTGATGTGTGCAACCCACTCGACACGGGAAACCACCACCGCTGAAGCGCCGTACCGCCAACACGAAGAGCTCTCCAAGAGCGCACTGAACTCATTCAGTCTTCTTCTCTCAGTAGAGTAGTCAGGAGCAGAACGATGTGATCGCTCGGCTCCGAAGCGAAAAGCTGAATATGCGCTGCATCTGCTGCCTACTTATACTCACGCTGTGATCAGCGGCAGCTGGATGCAATAATCGCATGCCAATGTGCATTGGCTCGTTTAGTTTACACTCGAAGTAGATTGGTCTCTCTAAGCGAGATCCCAATTTCGTCGGTCATCCGACGTGACGTCGAGAGTGACCGACTGAAAGGGAACTTATCTTATATGAGATAATTCCTGTGGGGAAGCAAAACGCTGTTAAAAGATTCAATTCATTAGCCTTTAGCTTGGGGCTAAATTAAAGCTGTTCTATTCTATCTCATAATGCAAAGACTGAAAGTGTGACTTATTGTTTGCAATTTATATTCAACAATAAGTAAAAGAAAACTAAAAGCTGTCTCAGAAGCTATTACAGTCACAAGTTAATGTTTAAAGGAAAGGTTATTACAACAAGTGGAACTCACCTTAGACTCAAAACAACGGATTTAATATAGCCATTGTCATCATTACCCAGGATTCCTCTGAGCTGTATTTGGGTTAAGAATATATAAAGCAATGCTGTTTCACATCATCTGTTACTTATTCACCACCATTTATTTAAATAACTCGTTCTTTACTATGTAAAAATGGAAATTCTTGCTAGACATGCTGCTATAGAGTGTGTTGGTTACACAAATTGAAAAGGAAATTCAGTCTCTTACCTCAATCGGACCTGCAGTTTCTTGAAACAACTCAGACTCTGTCATTCATTCCTGCTTTAAAATCCCTCTTCAAACCAGGAAAGACCTTTGTTGCAATTGTTTAAAAAAAAAAAATAATAAATAAATAAAAATAAAGAGTATACCATAAGTGAAAGTGTTCACTGATCAATGAATCAAATCAAGTCAGATTTACCAGGTTACTTGAAAAATGAAGCTAAACTTCTATACCACAGGCAATTTAGTGTCTGTTTTAAGCATATTACTGTCACACATCTGCACTTATGTTCTGATGATTCAAAACTGAGCCAGTCATACTTCAAATACTGCCAGTCATTTCCAAGTAAACCAGCCCAGGCTGGCAGATGCAAGCAAACAAGCCCCCAAACCGTTCTTCACAGGTACTGTCTCCAATACGAGGACTTGAAGCACTGGGACCTTGAAATGAACAAACATGGTTACATTTTCTACCTGGGGTAAACAGTAGATGTTCGCCAGCAGTGATTTAAAAATTATTTTATGTGAATTACGTTATCAATATATTACATTACATTATCAAGTGTTTTTGTTAATCTCCCTCATGTCACTTTAACTGTGTAGGACCTTTTTTGTTGTTGTTTTTATTTGCACTCATCGCTTTTTTCCCATGCAATTACAAAGAGTGGAGACGGACATTTCCAAGCTTCAAAAAAAAAAAAAAAAAAAAAAAAAAAAAAAAAAAAAAAAAAAGGAGT
>NW_015551023.1:14338-15036 GCF_001515605.1 Sinocyclocheilus anshuiensis | reverse complement strand
GACGACATTGCCAAAGGAAAAAAAAAAAAAAAAAAAAAAAAAAAAAAAAAAAAAAAAAAGGGATGTCTTAAATGCATTGCTTGATACAGTTCAAAATGTTTGTTCTGAATGATTAGTTCGCAGATGGGTATGATTAAGCTCCTGGGTTTAACCCATTGATTTAAATTACAGCAAAGAAAATCATATGGCCCATTTTATGACATTTAAATTTTTTTTTTAAGCTTAAATGCTTCAGTCCCCATCCACTGTAATTGCACTGAGTTACCAGTACATTGTTCAAAATTTCTTCATGTTCCTGTAACGAATCAGTCAACTGAAGGCGAGCGTAGTGAGAACCCATGTGCAGTTTTATTTACAAGTGATCCAAACATCCAAACAATAAACAAAGACTTGACTAGACTTGACTTGAACAGACTTGACGAGGCATGAACAGACTTAACTAGGCAACAGCAGGTTACAACATCAATACACAACAAGGTACAATGGGAACATGATGGCTACTTATATCAAACAAGAAGAGTCACATGACAAAGACAAACCAATGGGAAACAAGACACATGACTAAGACAGCCAATCAGAACATGACACAATGAACAAGAGAACCAATGGCATGAATACATGAGGGCAAGGGAAGCATGACACAACCAGGGACCATGAAGCAATTACAAAATAAAACACATGGAAAACATAAACTGAAA
>NW_015551023.1:11896-14073 GCF_001515605.1 Sinocyclocheilus anshuiensis | reverse complement strand
CCTGTGTGGCGGCCATCTTGCGATGAAGCTCTTGAATGGCAGCCATGTTGTGAAGAATCTCTTGAGTGGCCAGCATGACGTGAGCAGACCTTTGGGAAGTGTCATGTTCCTTCTCCATGACACCCACAGTGAAAGCAGATCCACTCAGTCGCAATCCAAAGTCTATGTACTGTTCAAGTGACCAGTGTGGGGTATTACGTGGCATTAAACGTGGCATGTCCTTAAACCATAACGGAAAATGTCTTTTAGGAACGTTTCATTAAAATCTACCTGGTGACAAAGCCCACAAAATTCCTCCACATACTCCTCAATGGAGCGATTACCTTGATGGAGGCGAACAAGATGATCTGCTGGGTTCAATTTTTCGGTCGTGTATTCTGTAACGAATCAGTCAACTGAAGACGAGCGTAGTGAGAACCCATGTGCAATTTTATTTACAAGTGATCCAAACATCCAAACAATAAACAAAGACTTGACTAGACTTGACTTGAACAGACTTGACGAGGCATGAACAGACTTGACTTGACTAGGCATAAACAGACTTGACGAGGCATAAACAGACTAGACTCACCGACAGTAGGTTACAACTTCAATACACGACAAAAGACAATAGCAACATGAGGGCTACTTATAGCAGACAAGAGGGTCACATGACAAGAACACACCAATGGGAAACAAGACACATGACTAGGACAACCAATCAGAACATGACACATACACAAGGCAGAGAGACATGAGGCAAGGGAAGCATGACACTAACAGCAGGAATCAAACTACAAAATAAAAGACATGGAGAACCTGAACATGAAACAAAAACCCAAACACCACATTACAGTTCCACAGAAGAAGGCCATACAGGATTGGAAAGATGGTGAGTAAATGATGACATGACTATAAATGACTTCCTCTTATGATTAAAAGTTATTATGAAGCCTTTGGGCCTGCTGGTGGGATTTAGGACAATGAAGGTGGGAGTACCTTGTGTCATAGTAGTTGTAGTGGCAGCAGTTGTGCTGACAGGAGTATCGTCTGTAGAATCAGTTGTTGTGTCTGTGTTAAACGTACCAGTACTCATCTCCTCAGGAGCTGTGGGGAAAGGTTTTATGTTAGGCGAGGTTGCAGAAAGACCATATTAAACTTCATCAGGGTGATCAGTCTTATATCACCCTGAATTAGTTTGTTTTGTGATTAAGATATTCTGACTTTTTTTTAGATTATCCCACTTTTTACACAGTTAATCATCAAGTAAATATGTGGACAACAATATTTATATGTATATATAAATACACACACATACAAGTGCATCTGAAAAAAATTAGAATATTGTGAAAAAGTTCATTTGTTTGTAACTTATTTCAAAAAGTGAAACTTTCATATATTCTAGATTCATTACATGTAAAGTAAAACATTTCAAAAGTGTTTTTGTTTTAATTCTGATGATTAGAGCTTACAGCTCATGAAAGTAAAAAATCTAGTATCTCAAAATATTAGAATATTTCCTAAGATCAATAAAAAAAAAAGGATTCGCAAAACAGTTCTTTGCATTTAAGATGCTTTGATACAGCAATCTTTGAACAGCAAAAAAGGGAATTGCAAAACAGAAAAGCTCAAGTTCTTTAAAGTATGTTCATTTATGCACTCAATACTTGGTCGGGCTCCTTAAGCACAAATTACAGCATCAGCATCAGTGAGGTGTGGCATGGAAGCGATCAGCCTGTGGCACTGCTGACGCACTATATAAGCACAGGTTTCTTTAATAGCGGCCTTTAGCTCGTCTGTATTGTTGGATCGAGTGTTTCTCATCTTTCTCTTGAAAATATCCCATAGATTCCATATAGGGTTCAGGTCAGGCATGTTGGCTGGCCAATCAAGCACAGTAATATCATGGTCAACAAACCACTTGGAAGTGGTTTTGGCACTGTGGGCAGGTGCTAAGTCCTGCTGGAAAAGTCCAAAATCTCCTGATAGACAGCTGCATTGACTTTGGACATGATAAAACACAATGGACCAACACCAGCAGATGTCACGGCACCCCAAATCATCACTGACTTCGCAAACTTCACACTGCACTTCAAGCAGCTTTGATTCTGTGCCTCTCCAGTCTTCCTCCAGTCCTTGATTTCCAAATGAAATGCAAAATAAATTTTTATCTGAAAAGAGGACTTTGGACCACTGAG
>NW_015551023.1:11023-11750 GCF_001515605.1 Sinocyclocheilus anshuiensis | reverse complement strand
ATGAATAAATTACATTTTAAAATATATTCAAATAGAAAGCAGTTATTTTAAATAGTAAAAATATTTCACAACATCACTGCTTTTGCTGTATTTTGGTTTGTGAAAGTACCTTGTGTTGTAGTTGTAGTGACAGCAGTTGTGCTGACAGGAGTATCGTCTGTAGAATCAGTTGTTGTGTCTGTGTTAAATGCAGTGGTGGACATCTCCTCAGGAGCTGTGGGGAAAGGTTTTATGTTAGGCGAGGTTGCAGAAAGACCATATTAAACTTCATCAGGGTGATCAGTCTTATATCACCCTGAATTAGTTTGTTTTGTGATTAAGATATTCTGACTTTTTTTTAGATTATCCCACTTTTTACACAGTTAATCATCAAGTAAATATGTGGACAACAATATTTATATGTATATATAAATACACACACATACAAGTGCATCTGAAAAAAATTAGAATATTGTGAAAGGTTGGATAGGAGTGGTTAAGAATACCTGCTTGTTACGTCTGACATCACGCTTCACCACTTCTGGGTCCTAACGCTCTGCCATACGCCCCCCAAAAAACAAAAAACTGTGCATATACACAATCACGATGTCATGTAATACTGAATAATTATAACCCTAACCTTTATCTCCATACTGAAATCCCAGATAGTCTGACAGTGATTCAGCTAAAATATTAGTGTCTGAGACACTGTGAGCACGGAGACTGTAGTGTGCACAGCAAATTTTGA